>NC_090984.1:79178143-79481173 GCF_041146395.1 Eulemur rufifrons
CTAAAATAAGGCAAATAAAGTTGTTCACTTGTTTATGGTTTATAAAAATAAATATATATTCAATCAAGCAGTCCAACATCAAATCAAAATTTAAGCACAAATGAATTTTAAGTATTATAATTCAATTTTAGACACCAATGTTATAAAATTTTAACAAGGTATTAATATGCGAGTCATGTCCTTGTTAACAATAATAGTGTATGTGTTAAATTATAAAGATTCATGAAGGGAAAACATACTTGAACCTAAAAACTCTGGTCTTCAATCAAAGATATATTTGGAGCACACGAATTCTTCAAATAGGTCTAGTTGTCTCTATTGTGAAATATTCTTACCAGTCTAAACATGTTCGAAAATTTACTATCTAAAGGAATTTATTCAAATCTTCAAGAATAAGCACACCTACATAAAAAGAATGTCTAGAGTCCCAATTTAGAAAGATCTTCTCTGGAGCTGAAGGTAAAACATTCTCTGGAAAATTTATATTAAAGAGATGTCACATTTATTTATAAAGTCCAGAATTTAACATGTTATTTTCTCAAATAATATTTTAGACAGCTTTCTAATAAATTCTAGTCACCAAAAAAATACTGAAAATAGTACTTCAATATGATATACATCACAGTGACATTTCACAGAAATAACATAGAACAAGATATTTGTCAAGTCCAAGCTGTGTGAGAAAAACCCCAAAGGAAGTCAAAGGAGAGGAGGGTGGCGGAGCTATGCCTTCAGGCACGGCTGCATGGAAGATGAGTTGAGCCTTAGAAGACTAACAGGGTTTGGGAAAACTGGAGGCAGCAGCGTTATTCCCAGCAAAGTGTGCAGTATGAACTAAGATACTTAGACACAACCCAGCCTGGAAAGCAAAAAATATGAACAGACAGAAAGAAGTAAGAATAGTGCAGAATAGTACTGGAAAGGTTTTGTAGTAAAAGGAAAAGGGAAAAAATATTTTTTTTAAGTCTCAAAAAATGCGATTTCCACACTTTGTATTAAATTTTTTAGCCCAGTAATACATTTTTGGAAAAATTATTGAACCTATGGTGGTAGCAATGTAGCTCACAATCCTATATTCAAAACCTTTGGGGAATGTGTTTCAGAAATTTTCAGATTTTAGAAACTAATACGGCACATATATTATATAACACACCCAACAGGAACTATGGCTATATTGTGTAACCAAATACATTTCCTGACCAAAATATGTGATTATTCCTACAAAATAGGGTAAATAGATAGTATAAATTTATTTCTATTTTTTTGTTCAAGTCATTTCAGGTTAGATTTTGCCACCAAACTAGTTCACATTAAGTTTTGTTTACAAAAGTCACACCAAAAAAGAGACAACAACAAAACAAAACATACCCATTCATTTTCAGAACTTTTTAGATTTTAGAATTGTGTTTACGGTATTGAACAGGTATATTTTAAAACTTCGTGACCTAAACTACAATAACAAAAAGAGCAGAGGTGTGTACAATATAAAGTGACATTACAGAAGTATTCATTTAAATTAAATTTTGTTTAATTTAAAATTATATATGAACAAGAACACTAGAAATATTTAGTCAAGAAAAGAGAGGCTGGGTGCTTTATTATTATTAGGAAGTATACAGGTATGGTCGCCCTGTGCACCCATGACTATATGGAAAGAGTGGCGCATGGGGTGAAGGTGCCTAAATTATGCCAGGAGATGCCTCAAGGACTAGAAGGTACAGGAGAGAATGAATCATGGACTTTTCTCCCATCCTTTCCAGGAGAAAGGCAAGTACCTAAATGTGGAAGGCAAATTACAAACGCAGTTTGGTAACCCACTTCTCTGTCATCTCAATAACTAAATGAGATTCAGCATAGAATCAGATAAATAGACCATATGTACTTTCAAGACCCATCCTACCTATGCAACACCTGCCCTACACTGAAAGAAAGGAAATAAGGAAAGAAAGGAAGTTAGGCAGAAAAACAGAAACTCCTCACTTGTTACTTATGTCTAAATTACTTTAAAGAGAGGAAAAGATACAATACCTTATATTCCAACATTAGAGAATTAAAAAATAAAATGCAAGTTCTTGTAAAAACCTAACGGAGTGATAGATAAACCTGTGAAAAAGACCAAATTGATTGTAAGTCCTTGCTTTGTTTTGGTGGGCAAAAAAGTAAGAAGACCAAGATTTTAATATATTTGCCAAGAGCAAAAAGTAAGAAAATGAGACTAAGAACGAAAATAAATCAACAAACACTTTTCATGTGGCATAGCACTGCTCAGGGTTGGTGCTGATTACTTTCAATAGGGTTGGATCCAAAACAGACTATAAACAGAGATTTCTGGTCATTCACAAACTAATTCAGATTTCTCTGCTCACATGATGTATATTAAAAAGTAAGAATAGCTGTCTTCACACACAGGTAAAATTAACATACACAAGTTAAAAGTATATATAGCATGACGTTTTTCATAAAAATATAGAAATGCATGTATATATTTATATATAAAGATAAAAAGTAAATACATTAAAACACTAGCAGTTATTGGTGGGATTACCAGGAATATTTATTGTCTTCTTGTTAATGTTGTTCCTAAATGTTCTAAGATGAATATGTATTGTTATATCATACAAATTATGAAATTTTTATTAAAGATTTCTTTTTTCAAGAATGTATTAAAGGAGATATTATCTTATACATTTTTCATTCTGAACTAAACAGAACTCTATTTATGGTTTTTGAGAAAACTATAGTTGTAGGACAAATGAAACCCATACTAGGCTTAATGGAAATGTTCTGGGAAATTTACTTACAGTACACATCCACTCTGATTGACTTTATCGCTGGGGACCCCAAGCCATTCTCTGCTTTACAGTAATACCGGCCTCCTTGGTGTCGCTGAATATTTGTAATCCTCAAAGTCTCATTGAAGACACTTGAGTCTTGGAATCTGTCAGAGGCACTTCCTGCTGTTTTGGTCCACCTGATCTGAGCAAGCATCAACAAAGATTGTTACTTTAGGTTGGTTTTCCCACAGAAAAATCAAATAGCAATTACTCATTTGAAGAGTTTGCTTTCAGAGAGAGCTGCTACATTGCCTCTCCTGTCAAATTATTGAAAGTTATTAAAGAATTTACAGACACAATTAACGTATAAAATTTTAAATGTAATTTCATCATCACATCGTGTATGTAATTTGAATTCAGTTGCATAGAATTCATCAATAGACTAATCAGTGTGGAGGGCAATAAAAATTATAATATAAAGGGAGTTAAATATCAGTGGTACATTGAAAGATGGATTAGTCTTTCCTTTTGCTGCACATTTAATTCCTTTTCATATTTTCTAAACCTTGTGAGATATTTTTTTCTTATTTAGTCCACGTAGGCTCTCATTTTATTTTTGGACATACTTCATTATTTATTTTAAATTTTCTATTTGATTTGGATAGTTTAGACATATTACCATAATGGCTTATTGAGATTATGTATAATTTTAACACCTGGTTGCTAAAAGAGGGTTCATTTTTTTCTTTAATGGCTTTGCTTTAATAAGCCCACAAATGATTTATCTATTTTGATAATTAGAATTCACTTTACATCAATAATTATTTTCAAAAAAAGTGTAAACTTTTTCAAGGAGAACATTTCTACTAAACTGCCAAAACACTCTGCATATCTAAAACATTTCATTATAAACAATATCATTCTTTTAAACACAGCTGTGTACAACAGACTTCATTTTGCTAGCAATAATGACTGACATTCAACTCAAATTTTGTTTATTTTAGTTTATAAAACCTGAACAAAAGCTACATGCTGGTACTGTAGAGTGATACAAAATAGAAAGTAAAAAGGATTTGATTTTATTTCTCTTCTTGCCCCTGCTGTATAATATATTTTTGTTTGACTTTATTTTAAAGTTCAGAAATGGCCAATAGACATTCTCTGGTCAGACACATATGACGAGACATGAAAAATGAAACTAAAGATTGATTCTTCAAAATTTAAGTTCCTATAATACTGCCTTTGTCTATGCCTATTTTTATAGAATGTTAATTAAAATTTATAATCTAATGGCATTAAAAGTGTCTTTGAAAAGTTCTCCATATCATTAAGATATCAGTATAAAAATATGATCATGTTTGCACTAAATTTGCAATTAAATAAAAATGGTATGTAAAGATTTATAAAAATTCAGGAAATAACAAAACAAAATATCAAATATTTATAAAATACCTTCTAAGAACATGAAATACACAAAGAAGTAAATGGCTGATACCTGGATTCAAGCAGTTTATAAATTTATTACCAACATGCCCATAAAAAGAAAAAAATAATTTTATAAATTATGTCAAAAAAGGAAGGATACTCACCCTTTGATTTAGCAAATTTCTGCTTAAAATTTACCTTACTAACATATTTTTACAAGAATGCAGAAAAATGAGCCTACTGCATTTGTAATAGTATAACATTAAAAACAATATAAATATCAAATGATGGGAAAGTCATTATAAATTGATTGGCTCTAAAATTGAACTGAATAAAGTTATTAAAAGAATCAAAATACAAAATGTTGGCCGGGCGCGGTGGCTCACGCCTGTAATCCTAGCACTCTGGGAGGCCGAGGCGGGTGGATCACTCAAGGTCAGGAGTTCGAGACCAGCCTGAGCAAGAGTGAGACCCCGTTTCTACTAAAAATAGAAAGAAATTATATGGACAACTAAAAGATATATATACAAAAAATTAGCCGAGCATGGTGGCGCATGCCTGTAGTCCTAGCTACTCGGGAGGCTGAGGCAGTAGGATCGCTTAAGTCCAGGAGTTTGAGGTCGTTGTGAGCTAGACTGACGCCACGGCACTCACTCTAGCCCGGGCAACAGAGTGAGACTCTGTCTCAAAAAAAAAAACAAAAAAAAACAAAACAAAAAAAACAAACAAACAAACAAAAAAAAAGAATTAAAATACAAAATGTATTATTAAGTTAAAAAAGACAAAAAGCAAGAAGCAGAAGTGAATACTCTCATTTGTGTAAGAAAGAGTGTATGTGTGTATTTGTGTGTGGATATATTACTGATATGTTTGCTAAAATTTCACAAGGAAATACATGAAATTTAACTCTATAAATGGGACTGGGAGTAAGAAGAGGATATTTAAAATGCTTTATTTTTTTAATTTTTATTTTAAAGTCTTATGCTTAATTCATTTTGCCATGAGCAAATATTGTGTTTATTATAAATAAAGTTAAAAAATGAAATACAATTCTCTAATAAAACATAGGAAATAGGGAATTTAAATAATAGAAGTAGAGAGGAATACAAATATTCACTTAGGAAAAAATGTTTCCCTTTTTTCCCCTACTTTTTAAAAATAAATACTGGAAGGAAATATTCCTGAGTGGTGGAAAGACATAAATCTCATTGGGAAAGGTTTCCAGGCTATATACTTAATTGATAAGAAAAGAAACCTCCATAAATGTCTATGAAGAAAATTGTAGAGACTTCTAGGCAAAAGAAACAAACTTATAAAGCATCAGGGCCTGCTCATTCCCAATGTTAACTCTTTCCTTATTCCCGGACCCCAAATTATTAATCACCACATGGCTGCCCAGAATAAAGACATTCTGAGCCATCGGTTCAGCTACAAGCTGGCCAGTGTGTTTCAAGCAGAAATGTCCTTATCAGGGAAGCAACACTCTACATTTTGCATATTTTTGCATATTTCTGCTGGCTTCCATCTTGAACCATGAGCTGATTTGGAATGAAAGTCAAGCACAACGAAGCAGTAAAACAGAAGAAATCTGAATACCTAATAACACAGAGTTATGGTGTTGCCTGACGTGAAAAATTTATAGGCTAGTCTTCTACATTAGGAGTAATAAATTCTATCTTGTTCTATTCTTTTTCTGGGTTTTCTGTGACTAACAGCCAAACCTAATTCTAACTGATATGCCTGGAGTGGTAGGGGAGGTCAGCTTGTCTTCGGGATTCTCATCTTCAACAATGAAAGCTCAAAAACAGTGGCATGCCATCCTCCCTTACTGAAAAAGATGGGAGTGGGGACATCTCCCAATATTTGATACTCATTCGAGATCTTATTCACCTTAGTTTGAAAGAAAAATATTCACTGATATGCAAACATTCAGTAACATCACGTTCAAATAACCCGACTTTGACAAAAATACTTGAAACAGTACTCTAGGCTCCCAACAAATGAACTGTGTCTGAGGCCTTCAATTTGGAGAAGATGTGGAAAGGCACAAGGTGGTGAGCAGCTAACATATGTGCATTTAATGGATAAGTAGAATGTGCCTGAATAATATACAATTTAAGTACTAAATAAAGTTTCTTAAAACCAAAAGGACACAGAATAAGGGGATTTGTAATAACTGAGCAAAATCTAGGAGTTTGGGGTAGAAAGTGCACTAAAATCAGAGGTAAAACTTTAAAGGTCTTGTGGGAATGGAGCAAAAGCAGAGGAGAGAAATAAGTCCTTCTAGAATATTAAATTTTGGGCGAGTTAGAAGGGTAAAGAGTGTATATCTGTAGGAGAAATGGTAGGTATCTTGTTTACAAATAATAATAGAAGCATAAATATCAATTAAAAGAATAGGATTTCTTACATGCATGAAAGGAAAAGTGAGATAAAGAGGAAAAAGTGAAAGGAATAGAAACTTGATAAAATGAGCAAAAATAGGGCAAATGGGAAAGAGAAATATATAATTTTAAATAGATATATTTATTTTAATTTTATTTTTAATTGATAAATGAAAATTGTATATATTTATAGGGTACAATGTGTTGTTTTGATCTATGTTTACATTGTGGAATGATTAAATCAATCTAATTAACAAATTCATCACCTCACATATTTATTAATTTTGTGACAAAAATATTTAAAATATACCATACATTATTATTAATTATAGTCACCATGCTGTGCAACAGATCACTATAGAGTAAGATGGAACAGTTATATCAGCTATAGACTAGATGCGAATAGATTTAATTCACTCATTAGAAGAGCCAATTAGATTGAGTTTACAAGTGAAAATAAGCCTATATGCAGTTTTCCATATACATATATATACATACGTACATACATACACACACACACTTTAAAAACAAACAAACAAAAAACAATAAATGATTGGAAACTAAGACTGGAAAAGAAGGCATGGATGAAGTCATAATAGGAATATGTAAACTTAAATCAGTCATGAATGACAATATTTATAAACAATGAAATTAAATTAATAAGAAACTTGTGGCTAAAAACTCTAACAGGAAAAGAAAGTCATTACTATACGTAGTGTTAAAAGTCAAAAGCAAAAATATGTGTTTGTTAATTGGCATTCAGTAAAGTGGAGAGCCACTAAAACAAACACTATTAGGAAGGGAAGAATCTGAGAAATATGCAGTTGCAGTGAGAAACTCGAATACTTCTCTCTGATAATTAGGCAATTCTGTTAATAGATAATATATATTTTTTTCTATTAAGTTAAGAAGTAAGACAGGGAGAAACTGAAAAGATATAAACAAAGGTATGGTTAAAAAGTATATACAAAATTTATCCATAGAACTATGGATTTTGTTCTTATGTCCATTAAGTATTAGCTCATTAAAATATGAAATGTCTGATTTTGAATTGAAAGTGTAGTCTAGTACATCTCAAACAAGAAGTAGTACAATTAATCAAGCTATGCACCTAGACTATCGACACAGTTTTGCCATCTTAAACTGTAGCGTGTTTATGCCACTAGTGAAGAAGCCTGAAGAGCCAATGGCCACGAAATCACGAAAGGTGTTTTCCACAGCTTGTTGAGAATTGAGTATTTTCCCTTGCAAAAAGTGGTCCAAAGCCTAGAAGAAGTGGTAGTCAGTTGGGGCAAGGTCTGGTGAATATGGTGGATGACAGAGTTTCCAAGTCCAGCTTCTACAGTTTGAGCAGCATTGTGTGTGTGACATGTGGTCTAGCATTGCCTTGCGAGAGGAGTGGCCTTTCTCTGTTGACCAATATTGACTGCTTAATCACAAGCATCCTCATCATTTCATCCAGTTGGTTGCAGTAGACATCCACTGTAATAGACTGACCAGGTTTCATGAAGCTGTAGTGGAAAATACCAGAGCTGGACCACCAAACAGAAACCATTAGCTTTTTTTGATGAATATTCAGCTTTGGACTGTTTCGGCACTTCATCTTTATTCAACCACTATGTCTAATGCTTGTGATTGTCAAAAGGAATCCATTTTTCATCACACATAACAATACAATGTATTAATATAAATGGTGTGCCTTTATGTCATGATAGCAAAGAAAGGCAAGCTTCTAGAAAATTTCTCTTCTGATGCTCATTTAATTCATGTGGTACACATCTATACAGCTTCTTTACCTTGCTGAGTTGTTTCAAATGGTCCAATATTGTTGGAATAGTAATGTCAAACCTTGCTGCTAATTCACACATAGGTTGAGTTGGATTCGCTTGCACTACAGCTTTCAGCTCATCATTACCCACCTTGGTCTCAGGTCACCCATGTGGCTCCTTTTTGAGATTAAAACCACCAGAATGGAACTTCTCAAACCAAGGACGTACTGTGTGTTCGTTAGCCACATACTTCCCAAATACTTCATCAACATTTTGAGCTGTCTGCATTGCATTGGTTCCAGGAGAGAACACATATTCAAGAATAATTTGAATTTTTGATTTATCCATGGTTTCACAAAAATTGCTCTAAAAAATGTGAAAGGTAATCACAAGCTAAATCATGTGTTGGAAAGACTGAGGATGTACCTTCACAATAAAAACAAAACAAACAGTGTCAAAGTGAAATGTCAGAGATATCAACTGTCAAATTTAGTACTTAAAGAAGTCAGACATTTCATACTTAATAACCTAAATATTTATAAATATTGATCATGTAACTGGCAGCAAAGAAGACCTTAATTAATTAAAAAGTAGAGATAGTACAGGCCATGTTATCCAGACTTAGTTCAATACAATTATAAATAAATTATCAAAAGATGAGTAATACATGGAAATCCAGTCATTGTTCAAAGAGAATTTTTTTTTTTTTTTTTTTTTTTAGACAGAGTCTCACTCTGTTGCCCTGGCTAGAGTGCCATGGCATCAGCCTAGCTCACAGCAACCTCAAACTCCTGGGCTCAAGCAATCCTTCTGCCTCAGCCTCCCGAGTAGCTGGGACTACAGGCATGAGCCCCCATGCCCGGCTAATTTTTTCTATATATATTTTTAGCTGTGCATATAATTTCTTTCTATTTTTAGTAGAGACGGGGTCTCGCTCTTGCTCAGGCTGGTCTTGAACTCCTGACCTTGAGCAATCTGGGCCTCCCAGAGTGCTAGGATTGCAGGCGTGAGCCACCACGCCCAGCCCAAAGAGAAAATTAAAAGGAAAATTTGTAACTAACCAGAAGGCAATGAATAGAAAACCATTTCATATAAAAATCTGCGAATACAGTGAAAAGAGTATACAGAGGAAAATATCACCCTTAAGTATCCTCTATATTAAGCAATGAATTGAATGAATAAATAAATAAATCTCATCTGAATTTATTTTAATGTAATGTAGGCTACTGGGCTCTACCCTAAACTCCTCCTTGAGTTAGTTTAAGAAAGAGGAAGAAGCAAAAAGTATCTTTTACAGAGGGTCCCAGGAAGCCACCTCATGACACTCTACTTGCATGACATAGTTATATCTCCATGCTTAGCTATTAATACAAGAAAGGCTGGGGAACTCTTTACTCTCACGAGCACCTCCCTCGTAACCGTTTGCTAAAATGTGATAGTTTCTTACCTCTGGAAAAAGAATAGAATGGATATTTGGGACTACTGCTATTAATAGTTCCACAATGGGAATACAATATATCCCATTTCAGATATGCTATGTTATTAAATATGCTTTGTGTTTAAATCCTCTTATAAAAATATAATGAGACAGTCATCTCTATAAAAATAACACTAAAAGAAAAAGACAGATAGTAGAATTCAGCAAATACATTTTTTTTGGGGGGGGGGAACTCTCTTCCTAATCTGTAGAAACAACAGGGAGATCCTCTTCAGCTGCAGAACAAAACACTTAGCTTAGGGTAATCTAATTGCCAATGGACAGTTTTCTATTTTGTTTTTTGATATAATGATACTCCTGAAACATCATTGCTTTTATATAGCCTTAAATACTCTCAATGTTAATTGAGATAATCTTTGTAAAATATTAAAAATCTGAAGAATAGATCAAAGATAGACTTGGCTGATTCTGAAAAGTATATTGCATAGATACTAAAAACTCAGTAAGGACTTAGACTGTGACAGTGCTGAGACTTCTACATTTTATCCTTTAATTAACATCCAGTGAATAGGATTTGTAAATTGAAGCCACTTTCTATCAGTTGCCAAGGAGTTAAGCCAATCATACTAAGATCAATCTGAGCTTTGCCCCAGCATTATGGGGCAAAAGACCCCTCTGAAAAAGACCCTTCATCTGTAAAAGAAGGTCTGAGAAAAAATATGATAAACATCATCTGATCTTCTGTAATCATCAGGATGATCTGCCACCAGAGTCTTTGGGAGCTAAACCTAAAAAGTCAGTTGCAGAGTATCAGCCTGAAAAAGTATTAAGGAATATCTATATGGGAGGTCATTATGAACAGACAGCATTCATTAGAGTTTTGAAAATAAGGGTTATATTCTTTTCCTGCACTGATAACAGGGAAAATTACAGAGGAAATAGGTTCTATTTGAATCACTTAATACTATAAATAGATTTCTGAATGGCACAGGACTCTAGATCATACAAGTTCAGTTTTTAATAAATTGTATCAGTCTACAATAAATTATAGCAACATGCACGCATGCTTCTAAATCTGATTTTACAAAAAGAACCACAATTTTCTAACAGAGCAACAAAATTTTAACCTGAAAATTTCTATACTGTATGCATAAAACACTATATTTTACTACTATGCCCAGAATATTAGGTATCACAATTACTAATATTACTATTAACACTACTATCACTACTATTAATAATATTACAATATACAGTTCAAAAATATTTCTGAAAGTTAGAGCCACATTTTGATACATGCAGATAAGAAGCTCAAGGCAGTGATGATTAAAAAACAGAAGTCTGAAGAACAAGGAGGTCATAAGGTAGCTCCTCTCACCAGCTAGAAAATAGGATGGTAAAGGAGAAGGAATCATCATGGAAGATGAATTAGAAACAGAAAGAAAATGGTGGGTTGAGGACATGGTATTTCTGTACACTAGATAGGCCTTAAGGCAGACAACACTAGGTTTTCTGATCTTTTTTTTTGACTCCGGTTTTTCTTTGTATTTAACCTTTGAGGAATTTATTCACTTATGTGAATAAACAATGGGATAAATCAAATACATTTAGTTGTTTATCTTTAACAGTGTCAGACTTCTTGTATGTATATGGTACACTATGGCAAGGCCTCCTAGAATTATTTCAAACCAGAGATGAGAAAAGAGGGTACATCTCAGTGCCAATGTTTATACATATGAAATGCTGGGGGTTAATGTAGATTGCATCAGGAAGAGGTTTGATTATGTAGTACAACTGAGACATTTCTCTTGAGCCCCAAATAGCCATTAACAGGATTTTACTTTCTTAAAAGATTACAAAATGCTTCGATAGTCCATCCTCTGACTTTAATCCCAATATACACCTAAAAGTAGAAATTTTTTTCTCCCTATTTTACAGCTCCAGTTCTTTCATGACCATGAGACTGTGCTACATTGTACACTGGGTTCCTTTCTGACCTGAAAGTTCTCCTTTTTTCCTTCATTTAGTATCTAGTTAAAGTCCTGTGATCCTCTAGGAATCACTTTATTTCTACTAAAGCCTTTTCTCTCCCATAAAACTCTATTATTTCCTGTTGCCATAGCACCTGAAATTCTGTCTATGAGAGTACTTATCGCATGCTATAGAAATTAGCTGTTTATATGCCGTAGCAAATAATTGGCGTTCTGCCTGATTTGTATAGATTCCTTTACCCTTTTTATATGTCACTAGGACTCCTTGTTTCTCATAGAAGAAGGCCCTGGGGATACAGAGTCACTTCGTTCTCAGAGGTAAATCCTTGGAAATCTTGGGAGTTTACTTCCTACCCCAGTGACTCTGAGTATGATTAGTGAGTGAATGCCAATGAATGATTAGCATGGGATATAGAAACCCTGCTCTCCTGCCTCCAGTTGGGACAGATTCTGCAGCACAATTTACATTCCAGACTTCCATTGCAGTATCAGGCTGAAGCTAACCTCCTGAAATCACATCCTTGCCCAGTTTCCTCCCTTTCCTCTCCTGCTCTCTTGTTCTATTGTCAGTTTCTCCTAAGGGCACCTCCTTAATAATCACCTCAAATTCTATTTCGAAAGAACTAGATCTAAGACTTAATTTGTTTTGCCTTTAATAAACTGTAAGCTCATTACAGCAAGGACTGTTCTTGATCTTGGTATCTCTGGCCCAAAGAATCGAGTCTGGGACATAGTTGTCATTAACAAAATCATTGTTGCTTGAATGGATTCCTGGCCTTATTCTGTTTACAATACCAATATGAATTAGATAAAATCCCACTCTAGGAGGTACCCACAATATAATGAGATTCAGCTAATTGAGATGTTGTTTAATACATACTTCTTTAAATGGAAGTTGAATCTACTCATCTGCTTTCATGTTAGAACATACACAGCAGGATTTTTATTTAAATTCTACAATTTTGATGAATTTATATGAATCCATCTAAATGTTTTTGCACATTCCTCTTTATAAGCATAGAATTATATTTTGAACATGGGTGGTTGAAGTTAGAGGAAAATATCAAATGATAGCTTCCTGGTGTCATATTTTAAGTTACTGAATTAGCAATTAGGAGGATTAAACAGGAATAAAATAAAGTTGGATAAATGGGAAAAAGTGAATGTATAAAGATAAATTCCTTCAAGAGAACTAGTGATACTGAAGAAAAAATAATATAAAATTAAAAAAAAAGGGCAAAAGATATGAGCTATGAATTAGTTCATCATAAAACCACTCGAGTTTTAGAATAGACATACACTGGTAAATGAATCAGCAGTGCAATACAACTGGCATGAAAATATCAATGTGCCAAATATATTTAAATATGATTGAAATTTAAATATTTTCATTTTTATCATTACCAAAATTGGTAAGGAATGCATTTCATGTAAGCTCTGGAAAAACAGGAAAAATTGTAAAAATATTCTCCAAGTTTCCCATAAGGCAAATGGAAGGAAATTTGTTAAGCTACTTCTTGACTGGCCATTCCTTTTTGATCTCCTTTTGTGGTTCCTACTCATCTTCCTGACCTCTGAATGGCTGAGTACTTAAAAGTTTGGTCCTTTTCTATTTATGCGTCACTTCCCATGGAGTCATCCCATAGAGTATTTTAAATACCATTCCATAATGATGACTCCTAAATTAGCATTTGTTGTTCAGGTCTCTCCCCTGAATCCCAGACTTGTAGCCACCGACTGCCTGCTCTTCTTCTCCAACATAATATGTCCAGTCTTTCTCCTCTCAATTACTGGCACTACCATCCTTCCAATCATTCAGACCAAAACCTTTGCAGTCCACTTTGATGAAAAGAGAATGTCAATAAAGACACAATATCATATTATTAATCTTAGTCCCAAAAAAGAAACATACTATACCTGTGATAGACTTTAAAATTTGTTTTATAACTTGAGAAGTAGTAACACTAACATTTACTCGACTTTTATGTGTGTCAAGGATTCCCAAGACCACACCTAGGTTTGATGATCCACAGAGGATTTGTGGGACTCATTATACAGGTGCTCCCTGGCTTATGATGATACTGACTTACGGTTTTTCACTTTGATTTGTTGATTTTCTGTTGGTGTGAAAGCAATACACATTGAGTAGAAAACGCACTTCAAATTTTAAATTTTGATCTTTTCAATAAATTACATGAGATATTCAATACTCTGTTATAAAACAGGCTTTGTGTTAGATAATTTTGCCCAACTTTAGGGTAATATAAGTGTTCTGCGCATGTTTGCTCAGTTAGTAATGTTCAGTAGGTTAGGTGTATTAAATGTATTTTATCAACTTTCAGTGGGTTTATAGGGATGTAACCCCATTGTAAGTCAAGAAACATCTATGTGGTCATATTCATGACTATAATATATTACAGTGAAAGAAGACAACACAAAATTAGCAAAAGGAAAAGGCATATGTGGGAGAAGTTTGGAAGGAAAAGGGCATGAGCTCCCAAGAATCCTCTCCCCATGGATTCACATAGGATGTGTTTAACTTTTAATTATGACAACTCTTATGGAATGTTGTATTACAGAGAATGTCATTAGGGAATCAATGCCTGAAGTTTTTACTGGCGACTGGTCACTTAGCCACACTTTGCCTAGCATATATCAAAATTCCAATCTCCTATATGTAAAGCAAATGTTCAGTATAAACTGTATTGTTTACCAAAACAATTTAGGCACAGTGAACCACTCATCAATTAGAGAAAGCCGGGATCCCTCCTGAAATCCACATATCCAGATGCCAGCCAGCCAGCCAAAGGCCGACCTTGCAAGCAGGTTTTTCTAAGGATAGTATTTTCAGGCCTACTAGGTTAACTTTTTTTTTTGCGCACATATATACCATGTCAACAGAAGTGTTATGTGAGCATTCTGGTGAAGTTCCTTAAAAAGAGAAGGAAATGGGACTATTTACCTTTTTCCCTTTCCTTCCTTGCTGCCTGAAATTCAAATGTGATAGCTGGCACTTTAGGATCCAATTTAGATTGTGGGTCAACTTCCAGGTAGAAGTCTTGTGCTAAGTTTGGGTCCCTGGTGAAACCATGAAGCCACCACAGTATCTCAATATTCTCTTAGCTAGACTTTTTTTCTATGAGAGAACTAATGCCTATCTCATTTAAGCTACTATTATTTCTGAATTCAGTAATCAGCAGCCAAACAATCGTGACAAAAATTTTAATTATGCAAAAAACAAAAAATAGGGGCTGGGCACGGTGGCTCACGCCTGTAATCCTAGCACTCTTGGAGGCCGAGGTGGGTGGATCCTTTGAGCTCAGGAGATTGAGACCAGCCTGAGCAAGAGCGAGACCCCGTCTCTACTAAAAATAGAAGGAAATGAGCTGAAAAACTAAAAAATATATATAAAAAAAAAATGAGCCGGGCATGGTGGCGCATGCCTGTAGTCCCAGCTACTTGGGAGGCTGAGGCAAAAAGATTGCTTGAGCCCAGGAGTTTGAGGTTGCTGTGAGCTAGGCTGATGCCACGGCACTCTAGCCAGGGCAACAGAGCGAGACTCAGTCAAAAAAAAAAAAAAAAAAAAGGAAGAAAGAAAAAATACATTTTTAACATTCGAAGATTCTGTAAATGAAAGATCTCTGTTTTTCAAATGCAAAATGATGAAAGTAATGCCCTTGGAGAAACAGCTAAAACTACCCAAAGAAATAAAGCATATTGCATGCATTAGAAATGTTATTCTATATTAAAAGAATCTTTAAAATTTGAGTAGCAGCTCATGAGAGAAAAAATAAACACTTGGTTTGAAAAAAATAAATCATTGAATCGGGCCTTTAATAGCTTAAAATGGAACATCACAACTTAATTATCAATATGTCATTTTTATGTAGGGAAAGGTACTGAAATGACATATAGTATATTTCAAGCACATTTCTGTTGTAAGGTGAGTGAATAAATACATGAGGGTATTCAAGTTTCACTGTAATGTTTCTCCTAGAACGTTAAAAGCTCTCCCCGATTTAAATTTAGCACTTTTACACTCACTAATCAATATTGATTTACCACAAGTTTTAGAAATTAAGGATTTTTTTAAATGTCACTACTGAACAGCATTTCCATCTTCTCCTTATGAGTTTCTTATGGGATTTTTTTCACCATCATTCTCAATCTTGTCGAAAGTGAAGCGGTAATTTCTTTAATGATTTTTATAATAGAATATAATCTAAAATAACAGTATTGCAGACACCACAGAGTATTAGATATGTTATAAAAAATAAATTGCTCTATTCCATTCACTCCAAGACAGCACTCTACTTAAGTCATATTTGTAAGATAACCAAATGAACTCCTGCCATTTAAGGGATTAAAAAAAGGCACCAGCACAATTATAGAAAAATGGGAATGTCTTCAAAGCCTACAGGCTTGACAGAGATGTTTATAATTATAATATTGAAGTATTAGCCTAACAGGTAAATTTAGCCAGACTTTACTAAATAAATAATACAGTTCAATTCTATTTCATATTTTCTAACAATTCATCTAAAATTCCTCCCAGAAAATTACATTAAATTTGCCTAAGAAATATTATAGAGTGAATCATCTGCCCCTCTGCATTTTTCTGCGCCTCTGGAACTGGAAAGAGAAAATAACATATCCAATTCCTATAAGTACATTTTCAATCTTATGGAAAAAATTTTACTTCATATTTTGTGACCAAAATATTTGAACATTTAGGAAAAAAAAAAAAATAACAACACATTTTATGGGCACCTTGCAACTCTTAGAGGCATAAATGGCCTTCACACATAACTGTCCGTTTACAACTTCAACTCCATTCCACATCCAGGTGATTAAAATCTATTAACAGGAAGATATGCAAAACTAAACTGAGGCATAAGAAATAATATACATGAAAGAGGACCATTTTCAATGTTTGTATAAGTGGTCTAATTTTAGGACCTGTGAATCAGGGAACATTAACAGTCTGCTATTCCTACACACATTTGGAATAGTTCAGCCTACTAGATTAATGTCAGAGTTAATATTATAAGAATTTATATTTAACATGTTTCAATGTTTAGTAAAGTTTAGAAAGAGAAGAAATGGTGACTAATCTTTTGCTGGATTCTCTACTAGGCACTTTTGCCTAATTGTCTTCATAAAAATCTTACCAGTAAATATTATTAATCCTCAATTTGCAGATGACTAAATTGAGATTCAGAAAGGTTAACTAACTTTTCTAGGACTACGCAATTAGTAAACTGTGGTCCCAAGATTCTAACTACTGTATGTATGACTGTACTTCTACTAAAAGTTGCAAATATTTATTAGGATTTACTCTGGCAAATGCTTTATTAATATACCTCATTTAATCTTGACAAAAATCATATCAATTAAGAACTAGATCTTCATTTTATAGATGAAAAAATTGATTCTTCAGACAGGAAAATGATTTTTCCAAGATCTCATAAATAGCATATGGGTGAGCTAGGATGGGAGTCCCACTCCATCTGAATCCAGAGCCTGTTCTCAGTCTCACTATGATGCTAAGAGAAACTGACTCTAGTAGGTTTAATTAAAGTAGAACAGAAAACCTTTCTGCAAGAACAAGTGAAAATGGAGGGCTGCTTTAAATCTTGGTAAACAGACCACGCATTATTCAACTTTACTAACCCATTATAAAGTTTCCTGTACATAATTATATTTCTACCCAATAGTTCTTCCCTAATTGGAATGGAAATGAAGAATAAAACACAGTTATCCTGTATAGCATTACCTGGGATTCTTGGGACTGAATGTTCCCAGGACAAGGGGAAGAGGAGGAGGAAGGGGAGGAGGAGGAGGAACAGGAAGAAGAGAAAGAGAAAGAAGAAAAGGAAGAGGAGGAAGAAGAAGAAGGGTAGGAAGAGGAGGAAGAAGGAGAAGGAGAAGGGGAAGGAGAAGGAGGAGGAAAGAAACTTGAACCTGTATGCTGAGAAAAGATGGGAGAATAACGACAATTTAAAAGTTAAAAGAGAAAGGTCTATTGGTGAAGACTTCTTCAGAGTGTTTTCCTCAAACAACAGGGAATTGATAGGATATAATCCTCAACACATTGGCAATTTCAAGGTATGTCTTCAGTAGCAAGTTAGAGATTTTGACTATTGTTTAAATATAATAAGAATCAATTGGGTTATGGGGGTAGATGGATAGAAAATTTCCACATATGATTGCCCCATATAACCATAGGATACTGTTCATTTGTCACTCATAATCTCTTTCAACTTTTGGCTAGGACACCTTCTTTCAATTCAGAATCAAGAAAGATAAAAACTACATTTACCAGACTCCTTTTTACTAAGGTTGCAGACAGAATTTGGGTTCTATCAATAAGACTTCAGAACCAAAGTAAGTGAGAAGAGATATATTTTGTGAGGAATCAGTTTTTGCAAGTACAAATCACTGTATACATGGTTAAGAAACAGAGTCAAGAGTTCTAGGGTGGGCTCCTTAATACATCGATCATAATTAAGATGCATTTTTCTTGAACTACTGGCTGGTAGAATTACACTGTGATATTCATAGAGGAAGCAGTTCTCTTGGTTAGCAAGGGCTGTAGTATTATTCTATGTGTTATTCTATTAGGCACAGCCTTAGAATCTTTTCCTTCAGCCTTTACAATACGTTTGGTAAGGAATTAATTACTGAAAATAATCTATTCATGTTTAAACAAGCAACAATGAATGCTATCATCTGCAACTAAACCCTGACTGATACACCTCATCTTCTCTCATTCTTACCTGCCCTCAGTCAGGTTCACCTTTAAAGCCAGGCCAAGCAGAGTAACTGTGTAATGTCAGTACCACCAGGCCACCTTTCCAACCACCATTCTCCAAACATAGGCACCCACCTTAGAATTACCTGCGGTACCTGTAGGTGGGGACTGTGACTTTATTCCATAATTATAAATGAACACCATAAAATGTAACTGACCAGTCAAATTGACATATTGACAGAAACTCTTAACTGCCTAAGTATTATCAGGAAATCCAAGAGTTTCAATGATGTCCTTCAATTCTGTGATTTTGAAAAGAAGAGGAATGAGGGAAATTAGGGCACCAGTCACTGAAGACAGAAGTGGCACCTTCAACAGCATGTGAACCATCAGAATTCATGTTCTGCTAAATAAAGACATTATTTGAAGTTGCATGAAACATGTGGAAGCTACTTTGAAAAATTCATAAAGATTTTTCTGTGTTTCAACTGAAGGTAAGCTCTACTACAAAAGAGTTTCACAATCAGTATTTAAATTGTCAGTGTGTTTAGATTGCAATAAATAACTTTATGAAGTTTAAAAATAAGTTTGCTGTTTGATAGTAAATTTTTTTTTTTTTTTTTTTTTGAGACAGAGTCTCACTCTGTTGCCCAGGCTAGAGTGAGTGCCGTGGCGTCAGCCTAGCTCACAGCAACCTCAAACTCCTGAGCTCAAGCGATCCTCCTGTCTCAGCCTCCCGAGTAGCTGGGACTACAGGCATGCGCCACCATGCCCGGCTAATTTTTTCTCTATATATTTTTAGCTGTCCATATAATTTCTTTCTATTTTTAGTAGAGGTGGGGTCTCGCTCTTGCTCAGGCTGGTCTCGAACTCCTGAGCTCAAACGATCCGCCCACCTCGGCCTCCCAGAGTGCTAGGATTACAGGCGTGAGCCACCGCGCCCGGCCAATAGTAAATTATGTTACAAGCTCATGTATCCATGTAAAGTTAACAACAATATCAACAAAAACCCATGAATACTTAGTTTCATCCTGACATTAAATAAAGGAAGATTTAGTTCACAATATTTAGAATCAAAGACTTTATAAAGGTGAGAGAACTGCATATGAAACACTAACCTATATGTCAGGTAAAATACAAATAAAAGACTTGTTATAAGATTGATATATCACAATCTATGTCAAAAATACAATGTGTATAATAAAGATTTGTTCGTCTCTCCTTACACACTTAGTTTTCATGACAGCTAGTATGGGAAAATATATACAATTTGCATCAGTGCATTTTCCCTAATTAAAAAAAAAGTCAGACTTTGTGCTTTAGCCCTCAGTTGCCACTTTGTTAAGTGTATCTAATTACTTTGAACACTGTACTATTCAACATGAATAAGGTGGGGCATCAAAGAAAGATGGCAGGGGGAAGAAAAAGTCAGGAATTACTGGTCCTAAAATTCAAACACAAAGATGTTGCCATAGAAAATGCTAGGCAAAGGTCAAGAAAAATACATTTTGTTAAAGTTTATAAAAAGGAATCATACTATGAGGTTAACTTTGAATACTGACCTAACATTATATTAAACTGTTTCAATTCAGACCTAAATTTAGACATTTCTGAGAACATTTCACTCCCACCCCAAGGGTGAGGGGGCATCCAAATCTTTTTGTTCTTTTTCTCTTATAAGATTATTATGGGTACATAATAGTTGTATATCTTTATAGGGTACATGTGATCTTTTGATACAGGTATACAATGTGAGTTAATTAAATCAGGGTAACTGCGGTATCCATCACCTCAGTCAGTTATGATTTCTTTGTTTTTGAAACATTCCAATTCTAGTTTTTCAGTTATTTTAAAGTATACCCGAACTTATTGTTGATTATAGTCACTTTGTTGTGCTATCAAATATTGTTCATTCTCTCTAACTAACTATATTTTTGCACCATTAACCATCCTCTCTTTATCCGCCTGCCACCCCCAACTATACTTCCCAGCCTCTGGTAAACATCCTTCTACTCTCAGTCTCCATAACATCAATTATTTTTAATATTGAATTCCCATACATGAGTAAGAACATGCAAGACTTGTCTTTCTGTGTTTGGCTTATTTCACCTAACATAATGTTCTCTAGTTCCATCCATGTTGTTGCAAATGTCAGAATTTCATTCTTTTTTATGGCTATATAGCATTCTATTATGTATATGTACCACAATTTTTTTATCCATTCATCCATTGATGGACACTTAGATTGATTCCAAATATTGGCTATTATGAATAGTGCTTCACTAAACATGCGAATGCAGGTATCTTTTCAATATAATGAATTCCCCTCCTTTGGATATATAATCAGCAGTGGGATTGCTGGGTCATATGGTAGTTCTATTTTTAGTTTTCTGAGGAACATCCATACAGTCAAACCTTTTAAAATCATGAATTAGAGCCTCTGCCAATGGATTTCACTATTAGCCATAATTTGAACTCAAGTCCTTTAGAAAATTGGTGACACATATGACACTAATTCAGCCTGTTTGTTGCCCCCTGAGCTATTAAGGTAACCCTTACAATGTTTTAATCTACCTGGCTAGTTCAAATTAAAACCAGTACATACAGCACCATAAGATCTTATTTAAATATTTTTTTCTTTTTACTAACTTCACTTTTTACATTTAGATAACAAAAACCAAAATCACACAGTCATAGAGAAAAAATAATCAGATACAATAACTGAATATTATCCCATAAATATTAATATATATGCATATAAGCATTTATATGATATATATTTATTATTATATATAAACACACATATATTGAAACTATTATATAATCATAAGTCTGCTAGCATAGAAGTCTTCTAGAATACAAGATACCATGAGGTAAATTATAGACAATATTTATCAATTATCACCTAAGGTTTGGACAAATCTGAAACATCAGTTTGTCATCAGTGATTTTCATACACTGTATTCCTTAAGTAAATGAAATATAAAGATCTAAGATCTCATTTTCCACATGCACATCTACCAATGCTATTTCTATAACTGATGTCCAAGAAGTCCTAAGATATCAGATATGTTCAAATAGTCAATACTTTCTGGCAACTGTATATGTTGAGGATACAAAACCAAAGGAGATAAAGGTATGCTGAACTCATTAGGGAATAGGAAATGACGTATATTCTAATTTGCTTCTGTGACATATCATGAAAAGGATTAGATCTTTTCCTATAATTTTATGTATTCACTATTTTAGGTTGGAGTCTCACTGCAAATATAACTGCAAAATGAATACAATTCACATCAGAATTTTAATACACAGCAAATACTGGAGGCCACTGAATGGCACTGTATCATAGATATGCATTTTTTTATTTTTCCCTAACATTCTCTGATGGAAATATTTACTTGATTTTGTCACACCAGTCAATTACTGTATACTGGCATAGTGTGTATGATTGTCTTTAATTAAGAAATGTGCCCATATGTATAATCATTTGAACATGTAACTATTATACCTAATTGTGTAATTGTAGGGTATATTGAAATGTTCAATATCTTCAGTATCATGGATTTTAAAAGAGTGCATGATATTTATTAATTACCTAAAAGAGAAAAGCTTCAAGCATCACTTTTGGTACTGCCTTTCAAATTGCTTATTTTCCAAAGTTAACTTAAGACTTGAAAGAGAAATAAAGAGATGATAGTAACAGAAATGTTATGCATCCAAATGGGCCACAGAACAATTTTTGCTATGACATACTGTGCCATGTCAAAATGCCTATTTGTAATCGCTCAACATTTTTGATTCAATTAGTCAATGTATTTGTTTTTGATACATTTATTATGTATAGGTTTTGACTAGGAGGAATTTTTTTTTTAAATCCTGGAATGAGGATAGAAAAAAAAAATTCTATGTCTTCTGAAAGAGGAGGTTTTTCGGTTTTGTTTGTTTGTTTTTTTAGAAACTCATCATAGAAAGAATAATGTGAACAACTAATAGAATTCAGACAGTGTAGGAAGAAGAGATGTTATAAACCTTTCTGGTCCTCACAATCTTTGCTAATTGAATAGATTAATGATAGCAGCTATCTTAGTCTGGGATTCTTTAAAAAGAGCAGAGCCTGGGTAAGGATTAGGGGACTGACATTTTCTTTGAAAGGTGCAAGCTCAGGAAATAAAGATGAGGGGAAAAGGAGAGGGATAATCTTGTCAAGGAAAGATGTAAGGAAATGTAGAGGATATGTTGTTTGTGATATACCTTTCTTCTGAAGGAAAGCTTATCTGGAAGGTTTGCAAAGAAGAACATATTAATACTTCCACTGCAGTTCTCTGAGGGGAGAAATTTTTAAAAAGTATCATCCTTATCCCCCTATTCCTTAAATAAGAAAAAGTTTCTTGTTTTCCTATTTGTCTACATTCATGCCCAGAGGAACTAACTTTCCCACATATCTGAGCTTCATCACCTGACGCCAGTAGCTGCTCAGGAAGCCAGATCTGAAGGCCTAAAATTGGACTTTAAGAACTTTATCAATGCCAATAATGCTTGAGTTCAAGGGTCAAGAAGCAAGCAAGCAGAGAGTCAATGGTGTGGTTAGGAAAATGGGGTTACAAAAGAAGAATCCACTGGGGGGGAGACAACAGTGTTATTATAAGATACCTGTTCCAAAGATCAAAGCTGAAGGATGCAATTAACCTTAGTAGGGAATGTTTAGGAGTAGGTAGTGTTTGAGGAAAGTCATGAGAGGATAATAGTGATGAAGGAGATGGAGAGTCACACGTTATTTCTGGGATTAAAAAAAATGCAAAGTAGGCAAGGTGGTTTCTTCCAAACTTCTGTTTAAAAATTAAAAAAAAAACTGATTTGGTTCGTGATGTCTTCCCAAATGCCTCCCTAGTTTCTGGGCAAGGATTGATGATGCAATGATTGCTGTCATCTTCTAGCACCTCATAAGTAATTATTAAATGAACGGTAGCCACTTCAGTGCATTCAGGGAGGAAATAAAAGGATATTGTGTCTTTCTACATTAATAAAATGTTGAAGTATCCAATATTCAAAATGTTTGAAAATGTTCAAAATAAGTTAGCATGAAATATCAGCTTTTAAATTTTTTTAAAAAAGTTAATTTTCAAGAAACTTTTTCCTGAGCTAGGCCATAAAATATTAATATAAAGGAGAGCCTCCATGAAAATGCCCTCTAACTTTGCTTGCAAAATAAGCCAAGCTGTTAGGAAACCTTATAAGGTACCAATTTAATACTTCTCTCTGACCCAGTTCTTAGAAATTTGTTATCAAGTTATCTATTAATATAACTTACTAGAGCAAATACCCTGAATATGCAGTACTTACAATGTTCAGGTTCCTATAAAAATAGCTATTGCCTCCCCTAGAGTAAAGCAAGCCTTCCCTTTCCCACAACCTAAATCTAATTTAGATAGGGCTTATTATTAATTCAGAATGCCAGAGAATTTGGTGCATTAAAAAGGAAAGCTTTGCAAATAAAAAAGTCATTCATTTCTTGGGCATGATCCAAGAAGGTACGGTCCTAAAATATAAAACACCTTAGTTCCCTGATAAAAAATTAAAATCAGATTAAGCAAATTGAAGAACTCTAACTTCGGACTTAATCAACTGATTTGTAACACTTACTAGCTACATTTCACACTCAGCTTTCCCAGGGCTTCCCTTAATGCAAGCTTTTCTTGATACCTCCTAATTCACCTGAGACAATGTAGTATAAATGACTCTGAATGAGGAGTAGGGCTTGTAAACATGATTTTACAGGATAAAATGATGAAATAGTTCTCCTCAGTTACTAAAACTTGCAGTGAAATGGAAAGAAGAATCAAGATATTCTTTTTGGAATTGTCACTGATTATCACTTTGTAACAAAAACATATTAGAAATCAAAGATTTATTGTATAATACAAATGTCTCTGTTGATAATAGGTGCCAAACTTTACTGTCAAAAATTAGCAAATTAAAATTCTGTCTCTACATATAAGGCACCCACCATTTACCCAGTTCCTCAGACCAAACTTCGTAAATCATCTTTGCTCTTCTCTCACCCTCACATCCGACACCTCAACAAAAATCTTCACTCCGAAATATCTGATCTACTTTCTTCCACTCCCTCTAAACATTAACCCCCTTGCCCATGTCACCAATCATCTCTGCCTGGACACAACGTCAAGCTTCCACTCTTGAACTCTCTAATCTATTTCCCAAATTGCAGCCAACGTGATCTTGTTAAACACAAGTCACATTATATCATCTTTTGGCTTCCCATTGCCCATAGAATGGAACCCAAACCCTTTTCATCAGGCCCTATATCCTTCGTCATGTCCTATCACTCACTCTTCAAGCACTGTACTCTAGCCAACGGACCTTCCTCAAACACACCAATAGTCCTCCTGTTACAAGGCCTGTACTCTTTGCCCTTCCATCTCAACTTCATTCAAGCCCCTGCTTAAATGTCATTTCATCAGACTAGGCTTCCCTGACTGCCCTACTTAAAAATAGCAGTTTCTGCTATTCTCAATCACCATATTCACTTTTATTTTCTTCAGGACACTTACATACCAGAAATCAGAATACATATTTGTTTATTTCCTGTTTTTCCCTAAAAACTATAACCTTTATGAAGGCTAAGACTTGGTAGATCTTGTTCATTGCAAATAGTGTCTCATACGTAGCAGATGCTTAATACTCACCTCCTTACTACAGCAAACAGATGTCTTTCTTTAAAATTCTAAATCATTAACAAGCAGAAATTATCTCATTAATGCCCTGTGCAATTCTGAGGGAAATCTGCACTCTAAGATACTCTACTTCTTATGTGCTTACACAAATTACCCATTTAGTAGTAATAAAAACATCCACATTATTAATTAAAATCTTTGTAGTATAAGTTACCCTACAGACCTCTCCAAATAAATCTGGGAACACCATGTTCCCAGAAGGGCATTTTATTCAAAGAAGAGGTTTTATGAAAAGACTTTAAAGTCTAGCAGTTTTTGGAAGAAAAGAATGTTAAAGCTTAGTAACCAAAAGGAGATGTATCTGCTAACTTCGCCACATCTAATGATGTAAAAACAAAATAAAACTTAACCAATAAAACTGTTTTGAAAATATGACTAACCCAGAGGACCACAAACAATGCAAAATGATTTATTAATATAAGAATATTTTTAAATTAATGAAAAGTAAGGATGTGCTAAGAGGTAAACCATTTAAAATAGGAAGAAATATCTAAAGTTTTTGTTGTAAATAAATTGTGATCATCTCTATAATTATATGTTAATTCTTTGCCAAAAATTCTATTATCAGCCTTTATGTAGCTGGGTCTGGCTGTTCTAGGATAACTACAAACAAATTATCTGGCACGAATTTGAGTGCTGTTCTCTATCGCCGTTACTCAAACTACAGTGAGGGCCTAATATGGATCCCATGCTAGCTTGGGGGAAACAAAGCACACTCTGTGACCCTGAAGACCATAACCTTTATGGAAGCCCACATTTATACGAAAATGACTCCGGTAAGTGCTCAATTAAATTATGAACAAATGCTGTTATACAGCATTAGTTTCATGGACTATTTATCACTGAGTTGAGGAAAAGTATCATTAGTTTAATCATAAATATTTCACCACAGCCTTCTACTTTAACCTGTCTAATTTAAATTACTGTACATTGTATAAAATAATTTATAGACTTTCTAACAGATGAGAAAATCAGCCTCCTCAAAAAGATGTGTTTGCATAGGAAAAGGCAAGTAATATGCTTTGATCAATTTGACGTGAAACATAAAAAGCTTCTTTCATATAAAACAGACACCAGGCATACAATTTTAATTGAAGAGAATTTTTGTTACTTTTTAATATTTCAAGGGAACTCATATCAAAAGGAGCTGTAAGTCAGCTATTTCATTATTTTATTATTACTTTTGGCTATTTTATTATTTTACTTTTTCAATAAAAGGATCATGAATCCTTCTTAGGAAAAAAAATGTCTTCAATGATTAACAAATGAGATCATTCTAAATTAAATTACCTGCTTGAAAGGTCACCATTTTAATAAATATTTGATTGAATAAATTTTGTTTCCTCTGCATACACAACTGCTATTGCGTCCTCACTTTTTGAAACAACAGACTTTATATTAAAATTTTATATCACCTTTCTTTAGATATACTTTTTTTCCCCAGAGCATAGCAGCAACATTCGTCTCTAAACATTTCAGTTTTTGAAACATTTTGGGTGCATTCAGTGTTCTAACCTTGTCACTCAAACATGTGCTAAAACATAAAGTGATTTCACCAAAAATAATGGGAGGATAGGCACTATTCTTGGTAAGAAACATTTTTTTTTAAGGATAGTATTGTGCCAGTAATATTCACTTTCTTAAATTGGGTTATAAGAATATGTCACTTTCATGAATATTCAATAAAATAACAACCATAATAATAAAGAGTAGCTAGATAATTAAAAGTGTTCAAGAAGCATTGTGTTTGTCAGTGTCCAGGAAAGGACCATCAAATGCACCTACCTATGTGGATACCACATGTGCGAGAAGGTACAAATTAAAAACGAACATGAGCATGGTATCATAGTGGAGGGAAAAAGAAATATTGGAAAAGAAGTCACAGAAATCATGGATAGAAAGGAATGAATGATTATTATAGAGGTAGTACATGTTTTAGAATATTGTAAACACAACTGAAGTTTTAGATAAAAATACATTACCCAGAATGGAAATCGTAAAGCAGAAGCAGTGTGAACAGCAGAACTGCTGTTGCTCTCTCCTGATTGCCCGGTTACTGAGCGCTTAGCCAACCGTCGTGAAAACAGATACCTCTAAGGAGGGTGGTATCAGTTGATTATTCATATTTTACTGCCAATTAGTTTAATCAGATTCTTTCTTCTTAACATTCAGCTAAATCAGCTGAATTTAGGAAATGTTATATATACAAACAAGAGTATGAAGACACATGCGTGTGTGTGTGTGTGTGTTTGTGTGTGTATGTGTATGTGTGTGATTTTAGAAAATGGGTTATTTGGAGAAAAGTTGCCCTAGATATGTTTGCTGAAATTGTTGATGGCTTTCAAATTCTACTCAACTAACCCTTAGGAGTGGCTGCCCCATCCAGGAGATGGGCCTTCAGAGTCACTTGATGTTGCTAAGTATTTAAAATGCTATTTTATTTTTCTGTGTATTATTTAAAATGATCTTTTTATTTAATTTAGGAACTGTAAATTTTTTTTGTTATGTAGATGAATTAATTGCATGGTGCAGAATTCTAGGCTTTTAATATACTCATCACGTGAATAGCATACATTGCACCCAGTAGGTAACTTTTCATCCCGAGTCCCCCTCCTATTCCTTTCCTTTCTGAGTCTCCAATGTCCATTAAGTTACTCTGTCACTCAATATGATCATGCATACCCATTGCTTAGCTCCCACTTAGAAGTGAGAACACGTGGTATTTTTTTTTTTTTTTTGGTCCTGTGTTATTTCATTTAGAATGATGGCCTCCAGTTCCAACAAAGTTGGTACAAACGATATGATTTCATTATTTTTGCTGTCTGAGTAGTATTCCCTGATATATACATATATATACACACCACATTTTCTTTATCCCCTCATCACCTGGTGGGCACTTATGTCAGTTTCATATCTTTGCAATTGTGAATTGTGTTACGATAAGCACACAGGAGCAGGTATCTTTTCATATAAAACAACTTCTTTTCTTCTGGGGAGATCCCCAGTAGTGGGATTCCTGGAGATCCTAAAATGCTACTTTAATACTTGCTTAAAACAGGAATAACTCAACTCTTAGGAGCCTTACTATGGCCTAGGGGAGGCGCAATGCCTTAAGTAATCATAACAAAAGCTAACTCTGTGCTTTAATGTTGGACTCACAACAGGCACAATAGTGAAACCATTGCTCACTTTCAGGCTCCCATTCCCCACTTTAGATAAACACCCAAACATGCTCATATTGCCTCAGGCTAGCTTCACAGGGACACCCTATCCAGCTCCAGAAAAATTCTTATCTTTCCATTAAAATGTCAATTCCTTCACAGGGTAAAAGAAAGAAAAAAATTTTTTTCAGTGATAAAAATTTGTCAAAGATAGAGAAGTCTTAGTTGCTTGCCTTAGCAAAGGTGCTTCCTTTGATTAAAGATCAGTTTTTGAATGGAAAGGTTAAGTCTCCAGTGAATTCTTTGTGGCCCAAAATATTTGTTATGCATTCCTGTGTGGAAGGAGTAAAAGGGTTTCCCAAAAATCTTGCATCTTCCAACTCCTTTCCTCTGACTGATCGGTCTGCTTCCTAGAATGTTTCACTGTATCATAAAACCCTAGCCTGTATTCTATGACTTTTCCACTGAGATAAAAATAATGTTTAAAATTCAAAGTGATGTTTACCTACCAAGAATATTTTTAAGAAGGGGAACAAACAAAACAGCTAAATTGAAATCCCTTTTTTATCATGAAATTGTTTTGTGGTCCTGGGAAGTTACTTTATTTCTTAGAATTTAACTAACATTCCATAACAGCAAAATAGAGACAATGATACCCAAAATAGGGGGCCACTGTGAAGAAAACATGAGATAATGTGTAGAAAATGAGGAGAATGTTTTTATTCACTTTAATATCTTTGCTGCTTCCCTAGCACTTTATAAAACCTATAAGAGTTTTCTTCTATCCAATTACGATTGCTACTATTTTGTTTAGAATAATCGCTCATACAGACACCACCACACACACTTGCAGTTCTGTTTTTCAGTAATTATGTAGTTATTAAGTGGCTTGGTGAAATATTGCCTTGCATAGGGATATTAACCTCATGGAGTCACACACTGCAGCCAATCCACCTGGTGACTGGAGACCACGTCCCATTGGTGACAGGACATACGTGTGATTGTTTTGCCTCTGCCTACAGCTACACCATTATTCTTTCTGGAACTCAGTTTATGGCTCTGTAAAAAATTAGATGACCACTGCAGTTCTTTCTACCTTAATAACTCTGAAATTTATGGTCTATAAAGAATCTATTCCTACTCTGATGACTTTCCCTTGATGGCATTAACATGCTTGATAATTGCTTCTTTATCAGTCTCTCCCAGGGGATTCTGCTTCTGAGGGCACAAACTTACCTGTTTCTTTAATTACTTCATTCCCAGCAGCTAGCACAGAGCCTGACACATAGTAGGCTGCAGAATTATAAGGAATTGGCTTAATGAGTGAAAAATGCCCACCTTATTATTGTAGAAAGGATAATACGAGTCTATTAATTTTAATGTATGTAAATTAAATTCTACCTGCCCTAAAGCAATGTAGTTTCAGTATAAGTTATATGCCCTCTGAAATTAAATAAGTCCTATGTATCCAATTTTATATTCTTGCAATTTTTATTTATTTATCTATCTTTTCTACTAGACCTTCTTAGCCCTTTGAAGGCCAATCTCTGGCTTCCAGTGTCTAATATATTTTATGGTCACATATATTAGAATTTTTAGTAATTATCCATTGAAAGAATCTAATTTACCTACTTAAAAATGTAATTGTCATAATTCTTTAAATTTAATTTTCCTTCTATCCTTTTGATTTGATTCTTGTATCTATGTCAATACAGATTGTCAAAGCTTCTATAAAATAGAGTTAGGACTTCACAGAAAGCATGTTGTCGTCTAGGTTGTAGCACACAGACCAGCTAGAATTTTTCAATTATGTGACGTCTTGATTAAAGGTTTAGAAGATGCCATCCTGTGAAAAGGCTATTGAAAATGTGGGCTCTGTGTCTGTATAATTTTATGTACACATACCAAAACACTGTTTTCTTTCCTTGGCCTCTTATAAATGAGGATTGTGTAATGATAAAAATAGAACAAAAATATTCTCTGCCATCAAGGTGAAGAGAGTGAACAAAAGAAAAAAATAAATGCAAGATATGAATTGCTATTTTGTACCTAATATGTACATAGAGTTTTGTTATTGGCAGTCTCAGATTTATAGATGTATTTAACAGACAATTTCATTTTGCATATTTCAACAAATAGTAAAATTAATATGAATTTGCTATTTTGTACCTAACATTTACTTAGAGTTTTGCTATTGGCAGTCTCAGATTTATAGATGTATTTAACATGTAATTTTATTTTGCATATTTAAACAAATAGTAAAATTAATATAATTTTATTTGCTCTCCACATGTTCCTCCCCAAGTTTGCATTTCAAAGTGAAATTAGGTTGGCAAGTAAACTGCTACCGTACTAGAGCCAAGCCTCCTCCTGCCCTTATAAAAAGATATTTGTGTTTCTCACTCTAACTTCTTAAATTAGTACTGGTGTAAATGGTGGTGAAGTTAATGTCATAGAACTCTTGTAATCATTTCTTGTGGCATTTCTTCAACTTCATAAATAACACAACAGACAATAAGGCCATTTTTTTTTTTACAAGCAAAAGGGATTTTTCCTCTATGATTTTATTTTTAAAATCTAGTTATGAGGGAACCACCACAAGTAGTATAAAGTTGTAGAAAACCTTCTGCTTTTTCCCCTTTAATTTTTAAATCAATTAAATATACAATTTAGCATCAGCCAGTTTTAAGGGATTTGTTTCTAAATTTCAAACACTACCAAGGCCCAGTGAACATATTGTCTGCTTACCTGAGGAAGTAACTTTCAAACCTGTTAGTGTATTTTATTGTATTTACTTTCATGAATCTAAATAACATATTTATTTTTTGTCTTATTTCTTTTTTTCTAAATTTTCATGGGACTTGGCAAAAATAACATATTTGTTTCCTCTATTTGTCTGTTTGGGTCATTACATAGCTATTGGCTTTCCATTGCGGAAGATGGCGGTTCAGCTCTCCTACATCACACAGCCTCCCCACCTCCCCCACAAAGACACACAGATGTGCAGACACACGACACACTTCATACCCCTCTATAGTCCAAAAAATAGTATATCATAGTTTTAGTTTAATAAAGACTCAGTTTTTATAGTACCATGACTGTGTGAATACTATTCATTGCTGAACTATATAGGATACTATGCAATCTTTCTTTTCTTCCACTGCTTTTGATCTTCCTTGAAGTAAAAAATAGTATTCATGTTTGTTTGATTCTTTTTAATATCGTTACTATTAATTTAGTCTCATCTTTCTGTTAGAGTGCTTATCTGCCTCAGTTTACACAAATATGTTTAGTATTCTTTCACTTCCTCTTATTGAAGAAATCCCTGCCCAGAGATCCTACATTTCTAATCTGGACAGGTTGCTTTCTGAATCTGCTCAGCAGCTGTAATCTCAGACCATCCCTTCACGATCAACCCAGGGTTCCTTTCAACTGCTTCTCTTGTCTCCTTATGTTCAGGGACTTTTCTTGTCATAATTCTTTGATAATTACTTTCCATTTTTTACTCTTCATGTTTTTCTGGGACTCATATTATTCAAATGATGGACTTCCTGGAATAATTTTCTTTTCTTTTCTTTCTTTTTTTTTTTGGTCTCCTAATTTCCATTTCATTATCTGTTTGCTCTCCTTTCTGAAAGATTTCTTTAATTTCTAAACCTCCTATTGAGATTTCTCTCACAACTATCTGATCTTTAATTGCCAAGATTTCGTTTCTGTTTGATAATTATTTTTAATACCAAATTATTCTTGTTTCATCAATGCAATATTATGTTTTTTTACTCTAAGATTACTAATGAACAGTTTTGCAGAGATTTTCACTCCCTGTTTAGTATCTGTTTACTTCAGTATGGTTTTTTGTTTATTTTTGCCTCAATTTTCACCTTAGACACCTTCTACAAACATGTTGTGATCTACAGCTATCTATTCACATTTAGAGTAGAACACTAAAACACTGATTGGATATTCCATGCTGGTGGGTGGGCTTTGTTAACCATGGTCTTCATCATATGATGACCTACTTGGCCATTTGATTGGGGATCTCAGGTATCAGTATCTTTAGGATTCCTGCTCTCACTCATTCCCGGAAGAGCATCTTCCATTCGTATGCCTGAAGCATGTGCACCATATTTTTAGCATCTTGGGTGTGAGGTGGTAGGAGGTTATGGCACAATAGTGGGTATCTCAACGTCATCATGCAAATGTTCACTTTCTTGTCCTGTTTTAATTTAGTGTTCCCTTACCTGGGCAGAAAGCATCTCATTTACCCTTTCCAGAATAGAAAATGTTCATCTGTCAGAGTATGAAAGGAATGACCAGTCAATTATGCAGAGTCCAGTAGAGATTTGATCAGGGTCTAATTGCTTCTAAAACAGGCTTTCCACTAATTCTCCTGGTTTTTTAGCCTTGCCACTCCCTCCACTTCCAGAGATAACTGGTGCTGCAAGTTTATAAGCTTTTGATGGTCGAAAGGAGAGACTCTGTGCTATAAATTATAGTTTTTCTCTGTTTTAACAATGCTGGCCTCAGATACAGTTTTATTTCCCCCTTTCTGCTGACCAGATGTTGTTTATCTTCCAACAGTTTGTTTGCTGAAGTCTTCTTGCCCATTCTGGTTGTCATTTTTACAACTTTATAACATAATGGTCTTAATGAATTGCTCAATAAATTATTTTTAACTGAGTTTTAAAAGATTATATTACTCTGTTGCTCTATGTGCAATATTTCAGGTGATTACACAGATTTAGGCTTCATCTACTACAAAGAACTTAATAATAAAAACCAATATCTCTTTTTTGGGGGATAGTCACTCTAAATAACAACAATAAATGAACCATTCTAATTATAGAATATTATCTAGGATTACTGGGTACATACTACAAAAAGGAATCTGAAAAACTATAGTCTTTCTAAGAAGTACAGTTGACCCATGAACAACATGATTTGAACTGCATGGGTCCACTTATATGTGGATTTTCTTCCATCTCTGTCACTCTCGAAGCAGCAAGACCAACCCCTCCCCTTCCTCTTTCCTGTCAGCCTACTCAACATGAAGATAATGAGAATGAAGACCTTTATGATGATCCACTTCCGCTTAATGAATAGTAAATATATTTTCTATTCCTTATAATTTTCTTAATAACATTTTCTTTTCTCTAGCTTACTTTATTGTAAGAATATAGTATACAATACATATAACATACAAAATATATGTTAACTGATTGTTTTTATTATTGGTAAGGCTCCCAGTCAACAGCAAGCTATTAGTAGTTAAGTTTTGAGGGAGTCCAGAGTTGTATGTGGATGTTTGATACATAGGGGATTAGCACCCCTACCTCCTGTATTATTCAGGGGTCAGCTGTATAATTAATTCATGATATGAAGATAGAAGGATAGAAAAGTTCCTGCCTAACTCTAAACAACTATGAAAGAAGAAAAAATTTTAAAGGTCTTGACACAGAAAATTATCCAAAATATATTTTAAATGAAAAAAGCAAGTCATAAAACTGTAGATGCAGAGTGGTAGCACTTTTGTAAATACACGGGGTTTAAAATATTTTCTTATTTCTATTATTAATATAAGACATTTCCACAAAACATTAAAATAACTCATTAGTTAAAAGTTCTCGCAAATATTGTAACATCCTATCTTATTGGCAACCATTTGCTTAAGGAAATTATAAGAGTAAGCACTTACATAGCTTTCCACGCAAGCATGTTTTCTAAAGAGCTTTATAAACATTAACTCACTTAATACTCATAACAACACTATGAAGTAGTTGTAATTATTACCTCTATTTTGTAGATGAAGAAATTGAGGTAAAGAAAGATCAAGTTTCTTGCTGAAGGTCACACAGAGCTAATGATTAGTGGATTTAAACTTTAAGGAGGGGTACTTGGCTCAGAGACCAGTTCTCCTCCAAGTTCATCTACTACACTGTGCTGCTCCATGTTCTTCACTCTGTGGCACACTCCAAACATTAACTTGATGCTCATGCTGATCAGCAATTTGACTTTATATTTACTTTCTGTTCCTTTTACTTTACAAGTATGCCTTGAGCACCAATTATATGCAATGCATGGCTTAATAGTCTCTGTTTACAGTAACTGATGAGCTCAGTTTTTCAGTTTGCTCCCATTAACAGCTAGTCTAAAAGTTATCAATTCTCCTCAAGTTCCTGATCCACTTATTACCAACATCATCATCATTGGTAGAAAAATAGAAGCATTCAAAGGCTGCTCTGAGAGATATAAAGACACTAAATTGGTACTAACTGATCAACACTTATGTGCACATATGGAAGTAACATTCATCGGATGTCAGGCAGGTGGTAGAGGGGTGGAGGGGATGGGTAAATTCACACCTAATGGGTGCAGTGCACACTATAGGGGATGGGAACACTTGTAGCTCTGACTCAGGCAGTGCAAAGGCAGTATATGTAACCAAAGTATTTGTACATCTGTAATATTATGAAATTAAAAAAATAAATTTAAAAAAAGACACCTACTTCAATGCCCTCCAGAAGACTACAATTTTACAAACTCCCTTCATGAAACTCAAAATGCTCATGTATTAGAATCAACACCATATACATACCTACAGTGAATTATTGGAAGGAATTGCTGACAGTTTCAGCTAGATGAAGCCTAAGAGTCAGTCAAAATAGGGTAGAATGAGCCAGTTACTTAGTATCTTTTGTCGTGAAAAAGAATAGCACTTTCCCTAGGAATGAAGACTGGTAGTAGGGTCAGCAACCTTCAAGAGCAGAATGACTCCTCCCTTTATTTTATTTATGTATTTTTTTTAATTTAGAGATGTAGCAGGGTCTTCAAGAGAAATAAGAAAAAAGGTAACAGGAAAGAATAAAAAAAAACTATGAATTCTGGTGGCAAGTGATAAAACATATACACGCACACACACACAAATACTCTGACATATCAATGAAAAGCAAGAGGATCCCTGCGAGCATAATACCTAGTAGAGGATGTGGCTGCAGTCCTGGGTTTGGGGAGCAGGAAGATTACCCGTAATCGATCTGATGCCCATGGGCAATACTAGCAGAGTTTACGGCTACATTGTGGGATCCTCAGTTATCTAATGCATTGTGCCGATTTTCTGTTGTTGATGTGCTTTCTGTTAATTAAAATTACTTTCTATAATATAATATTGAGGCTATGCTTGAGGCTATATCTTAACCAGTTTGGTGGTTCCAGGATCATCTTAAGCACAAAATGAAAAACTTGCAGGACAAGAGACGCTGAGTCTGTATACTTACACCTGTGGGATATGGTAGGTATTGAAGCCAAGGAGCCAGCTGTGGGAGCTGCTCCAAGAGTGGGGGACAGAATTAAATATGTGTGCATATCCCATAGTGCCTGGTATAATGTCAGATATTTAGAGTCAGTATTATATATATTTTTAATGGGTGAAAGTATAAATAAAGACAAGAGAATAAATATAACATTATACAAAGAGTAGGAGAGGACAAAAGATGAGTTTATCCTTAAAAAAAGAAACTAGATGAAATAATAGCAAAAGGAAAACATAATGTAAAAAGCATACCTCTTTCCACATTTTACATAAATCTCACAGAAGGGATAGAGAAAATGTCATGTTGGAAAGTTTAGGAAAATAGATTCATGAAAGAAGATAATTTTCTCTATGAATTTATAGAAAATCATAGCTAGACAATAGCTACAAGGAAATGATTCAGACAGGATAGAATTCAGAGCCAGAAAGGAAATTATATTTTAAAAAGATATATGACAAATCCCTAATGTCTTATTGAAGTTATATAGTTTTACAGTAATAAAATGAGTCTTAAAATTGACAAATGGTTGGCATGATGGAAACTATAGTGCCTGAGTTTTGTTTATTTTTGTTTGGTTTGCTTTGTTTTTTTAAAAAAAAAATACAATTCCTGAGCATCGGAATAATTGTAAATCTTATTAGTAGCTAGAAAACAAAACAGTTTGTTTAAGAGCAACACAGTATTAGGTTTATCAAAGTAATTTTTAAAAACTTATTTTTATTTCTGTAATAGCTAGATAGATCTGATAAAATTATTTCAATTAACAGAGCTATAAAGAACTTAGAAAAAATTAGCATATTTGGTATTGATATCACTGCCTGAAAAACAAAAGTTAAATTTATGTTTCAATTAATCTTTTTGGTCCCTTTACCTTCTTTGGAGTTTATTGTTATGACAAGACAGGGAGAAATCATAGGCTACTTTATTTTTTTTAGAGAAACAGATTTAGATATTCCTGTAAATGGTAGGACACAAATGATCTCGAGGGCTGAGGAGTAAGACATTCATTTATTGAAAAAAAATTTTTTTTTACAAATGTGCTCTTTGTATTTCCCTTTGTGTAGCAGATTCTGTTCATAAAGAGTTGATAAAGATGGTGATGAAAGACAAAGCATCTCCTGGCTGGTCTGTAGCAGGGAAACAGACCTTCACACTGGGGAAAAGCTATAAGAAAACACCTACAGCCTAGCATGGTTGTATCCAGAAGGCCCAAGAAATGTCTTAGAAAGTCTCTGGAAGACATGGCACAGATGTAGGACTATGAAGAGAAATTCTGAGAGGTGGAGGGGGGTCTCATTTCCTGAGGTATCTGCAGCATAGTTTTGCACTGGACTAGACCCTGAGTCAAGGTATTCCTACTCTTAGACTGTAGCAATGCCTGCATGAAGCCCTTCACAGGGACGCTTTACCACTGAATCCAGAACCACTTTCTGGACTTTTAGGGGACAGAATACTCAAAATTTGCCACAGACCACATGGGACCGTTTATGCTGGATTCAGAGAGCAAGGTTGCCATTGGAAAATTCTGGATGGCACTGTATTTTTAAAGCTTTATAACTTATTTATTTGCTTCTTTGTGTACCTATTTATCTACCATTTAATAAATTAATATGCCCTTTGCTATGGACTGAAGGTATGTGTACCCGCAAAATTTATATGTTAAAACCTAATCCCTGATGCAATAGTATTAAAAAGCGGGGTCTTTGAGAGGTTAATTATTTCATGAGGATGCAGCCCCCACGAATGGGATTATAGCCCTTAGAAGGGGCTAAAGAGACCAAAGTTCTGTCCTTCAGCCTTGTGAGGACACAGCAGGCCCTCACCAGCCACCAAATCGGCCAGCTTCTGATCTTGGACTTCCAGCCTCCAGAAGAGTGAGAAATAAATTTCTGTTTTTTATAAGAAAACCAGTTCATAGTATTTTGTTATAGCAGCCTGAACAGACTAAGACATTCTTCCACATACATATGTATATCTTGTAAAAAAAAAAAAAAAAGATATTAGATGGAAATTTTATAGCATAGTCACAGATTCCTCGACCCTCTTCCCATTGAAAGATGGGGTCTATGTCTTAACCTTTGAATCTGGACAGACTTGCATCTCAGCTGATATCATTGCAATCTAGACCACTATTATCATCTCACCTGAAATATATCAATCAGCTCTTACTGGCTTGATTTGCTTTCAGGCTTTCTTCCCTTGTGGTACATTTTTCTTACAACAAGATAGAAAAGTAATATTTAGGAGGGGTAAAGATGGCTGACTAGAGACATCTGTTGTCAGATTGTCTTAGTAAGTATGGAAAGTTTTAGATGGGAAAAAAAAAAAAAGAAAGCATAGCTCAGGCAGAGTTCAGAGGAAAAAGTGCCAGAACCTACCAGGTTCTTCCATGGGAAGAAGCTGTGGAGCAGAACAACAGAAAGATTTTGGCAGAGATTAACCCCCAAGAAACCTGGAGTCCCATGGAAAGGGTAGGTGGGAGTTTTGTTTCTCCTTCCCTCACACCTCTTCTAGTCAGCAGGTTCCCAAGATGCCAGGAAGCTTTTCTACCCTCATGAGCCACTAGTGAACTGGGAGCTTTTTCAAAACAAAGCACCAGGCTACCAGCCCTCTCAGGGTCGCTCCCTATTACTACAGACCCAAGCGGAAACAGCAGGTGCCATACTGCTTCTTCACCCATTGTGCACCTTTGTCCTCCCCAGGGAGCTTCAGCCCTTCGGTTTTTGTGTCACCACAAACATTTCCCAATTCCTGCCCCAACTATGGTGGCCACAGGGGATGATGGGTCCTGGGGGAACTGTGTGATCCCAGAGCTTGGACATTCTAGGAAGGCTGCCTCCCAGGGAGAGGTACAAAGAGGACCAGAGTGCCAGCTCTCCTCCATTCAGAAAAATAATGTGTAAATATAAATCAAAATACATTAACTTATACTCTTGCTTAAAATTCTCTAATAGCTTCCCACAACTCCTGTCTAATACTGAGCTTTAAAATGCCTACAGCTACTTAGATTTTTCATAAGTGTTTGCTTTTCTGTTCTTAGACTTCATGTTTGTCCTCACTTCAGGGCCTTTCCATCTACTACTGCATCTACCTTGAAAGTTTCCCTTCTGTCCCCTGCCTCATACAACCCACCAGAAGCTTCACATGGACCAGCTCTTTCTCATCATTTAGATCTCAGCAAGAAAGCACTGTCTCTGGAAGCCCTTCAGCCACCCCATCTGCAGTAGGCCTGCTGCCCCCGCACACTCACTCTCTACTCACTGTCTGCCTTTACTCCACTGTTCTTATACCAATACAAGCTACTTCATTTATTTTATGTTGATTATTTATTGTATCTTCCCCTAAAATGTAAGCCTAATAAGAAGTTAGACTTTATCTACCTTGTGCATTGTTATACCTTCAAAAATTAGAATAGTCACATTATATGTGCCTTTTATAATATTTATTACATAAATAAAAGGAATACTGGGCTTTGTCTACTATAACTCACTAGCCCTGAAGTACATATAGCATATCTTGGGTATTGTTATACTGGAGATGAATAAACCATCACACAAGTTTTATATTGTTCTTTTCCATCAGTAAAAGTATGGCTACCATTGTTTCACAAGAAAAGTGCACCAAGATGTTCAAGTTTCCTATAAACCATTCATACTCACACTTGGCTAGATACCAAATTGTTTGGAAGTAAAACAATATCACTCTAGACAAAAGAATATTTCTTTAAAACCTTTAAGCTAAAAAACACAATCAACATAAAGAAAAGATTATTTCCGCTTATTAAGTGCCCTTGATCTAGTACTTTAACCTTTCTTTTGGTTAGGTCCACCTAAAAAATAGGGAAACTGATAGTATCTGTCTCATAGAACAAGGTGGGTTTCGATGGGAGTTTATTACTGTTATTATTGTTATTACTGTTATTTTAATTTGTGGTGGTAGGGATAAAAGGGGCTAATGGAAATAAGGGAAGTGGCTATAGTTCCCCAAAGACCCCTCTTGGACTGTCATTACCTTTCCCTCACCCCAGCTATTCTTCCTTCTGCCTCTACTACCATAATCCACACAACCTCACTTTCAATCCAGGTCTGTAAGATGGTAAGATAGTGTCATTTTTTTTCTTTATCATGCTGTTTTATGGCTAAAAAGAAAGAGGCTAGAAAGCATACACTGACGAAAAGGAAGGATAAAGCTTGGAGAATCTAGAATTCCTAAATTCAAGACTCTCATGAAGTATAGAAACATCATTAAAAATATTATTATAATAAAGAAGAAATAAATTCTCAAACCTATTCAGGCAGACCACTTTCAGAACAGAATAAGGTTATGATATATTTAATTGTGGGAACCATCACTTCTTTTCATATAAAATGTAATGATTATATACACACAGGTCCCATCTCGAAAATAACAAGATAAATATTTAATCACAATTTTAGGTATCTCTGTTAATGTGGGATTACTGTTTATTTTTTTCATAATCTCGTGAGCTAGTGATATCACTAAATGTTTAAAACTATTTATGGAAGAAATATGGTGAATTGAAAAATTTAATCTGTTAACACACTGTGCTTTTCCTGCAAATTGAGACATAGCACTATTATTCCATTTGGGTGGTAAAATACAGTGTTAATAGGAGCACAGTTTGGGAGTGACAACCTGAATTCAAAGCTTGACACATATCAAAATGCCAGATCTGCATATTAGAATGTAGAAAAAAATTAGCAAAGGGGTGAGGTGAAGAACAAAGTGAGAGAGATTTCTCAATAAAGAAAGAAAATAACATTTATGTGTGACTTGTTACCTATTTTGATTTTGAAAGAAAACAGAAAACTACTTTTCTAACAAGAATATCTTAGGAAAAGTAGAAATTTCTAAAATAGAAAAAATCTAACATATGGTCAATATCTCAGTCTATCTCAACTCTTCTTTGGCAGCTTTTCTTTACTTTATGAAATAGAGAAAATAATTTGCTGTTTAAGCTTAGCCACCCGCAAGTAATATTCATGAAAATTAAAGTTTAAATCGCTCCTATTTACAAAAGAATTAATGGATGAAAAACTTATGTTGGAATGGTACGGCCCTACTGTCCAAAGAGTATGGTGTCTGAGTGCTTCAAGGTGGTTTGGCTTTTTTGTCTTGTTCCACATTTAGCTTTCTTTTTCGTGCTGGAAAATGGGTTGAAATTGATGGGTGATATAGCAAATGGCTGATGTTTCTATTCTTTACTCATTAATTTAGTAAGCAAGATGTGTTAGGCACTTGTGATGGGTCATCCATCACCAAGATATGGAGATGCAAAGAAGAATAGGTCTCAGATTCTGCCTTTAAGAAACATTCTTGTGAGACAGACAAACAGATGAAGAGGCAATTATTATTGTAAGGGCAGAACTGGGACAATTGCTAATACAGATCGGAAGGAATTAGCAAAGGGTATAGTAGAGCCCCCTGGTAACCACCGCCCCTGGTAACCACCATTCTACTTTCTATTTCTATGAATTTGCCTGCTTTAGATACCTCATATAAGTGGAATCATAGAATATTTGTTTTGTGACTGACTTCTTTTGCTTAGCATAATGCCATCAAAGTCTATCCATGTTGTAGCATATAGCAGGATCCCCTTCCTTTTTAAGGTGGAATAATATTCCATTGCATGCATATACAACATTTTGTTTATCCAGACGCAAGGGTTGCTTCCACCTCATGGCTATTTGTCAATAAATACTGCTATGAACACAGATGTGTAGATAACTCTTTAAGACCCTGGTTTTAAATACAAATATATACCCATAAGTGGGACTGCTGGATCATATGATAGATCTATTTTTAATTTTTTAAGCAACTGCCATCCTGTTTTCCATAGCAACTGTACCATTTTATATTCCCACCAAGGATCCTCATTTCCCCACATCCATGCTAGTTCTTGTTATTTTCTGTTGTTTTAAACAGCAGCCATCCTAATGGATATGAAGTGTTATCTCATTGTGGTTTTGATTTGCACTTCTGTAATGATAAGTGATGTGGAACATCTTTTTATATGTTTTGGGGCCATTTGTATATCTTTGGAGGAATGCATATTTGACTTTAAATAAATTTATGAAAACTAATATTTATTTGTTAGTTACTATTTTCTCAGCACTGCACTGGCTGGTTCTCAAAGAGATTATCTAATTCAATCATCTTAACACAATAAAAAAGGTAAAATTGAATTTGTGAGGTTGGGTAGTTAGACAGACTGAGGGATTGACAGAGATTGAGCAACTTGCTGTAGGACTTCAGCTGGTAAGTGGTAGGGAAAAGGTCTAACTCAACATTGTGATCCCCCAATTATTGAAACTATTTATTGTTCCAAAGTATTAAAATATCCCCAAATTCTAAAAGGTTGAAATACCTAAGATATTAAAGAAGTTATAAATTGACAAAGAAGAGGAGGACATTCCAAATCCTGAGCTAAGGATAGTAGCATGAAGGAGAACAGCATGTCAGAGGAAGAGTCTGGATTTGAGTAGAACGCAGACGACCTTCCCGGGAGTCAGGGGACATGAAGAGATTGGCCGACAAAGCTGATCACGCATCTTACAGGTAGTGGGATCCAACAGGTGCTTTCAAAAGGGACACTGCTGTGTTCATTGCATGTATATATGTATCTAGGTCCAGGTTTTTAACACTTAGCTTTGTCCATCACGTCTATGCTGCATCTACAGAAACTTTTCAAAATATATTTGCAGCTATATTTTTTACAGGAAATTTTCACAGGCCCTACCTACCCTCTTCCTCCTCCTTTCAATCATCACTTTCTTTTGGCTTCCCCGATTTCCACAGGATGAGATTTCACTGAATTTGGATGTTTCATCTTTGCCTTTATACTTAAAAATGGCAATTTGGCTTAATAGCTGCATCCATTTGCTGCAGTTGTTGTTCATCATCTGTTAGTCATACCACCTCTTATTCTTGTATTTGGTGGTCCCACCCGATGTATTTCTAACACAAAATAAGCTTCCAGGACTGTGTTCTTGTGTCTAAGCACTATATCCATGTTAGTCGTTCTTGTCTGGTAATTGGGATTGTAGAATAGTGTTATTAGAAACAAATATTGCACGTATTTATATAGTCCAGATGCCAAATGAGATTATCTCAACTTTTGAGATTTTTACATACAACTAAGGCAACCCCTTTCCTGCCTCTTCTCACCTACAACTCCACTGTCTACACTTAGTGAGAAGCTTGATGCTCACACCTCCAGGGTCCTACAAATTCCTCAAGGGTTGGGTTATTTTAGTGTTTTCTTTTTTTTTTAATTTAAATGTCTATGATCTTTCTGAAACCCTGACTTCATTTATATCTCACTCCTATGGCTATTTTCTTCTTCATGCCCCACAATAATCTAAAATATAATCCCTTTAATTTAATGTGACCAAGAGATGATTAACATGGAACATGTATAAGGACTACAGAATTTCCGGGCAGTTGGGAGTACGGCCTATGATTACATCATGTAATTATCAAATAAACAACTATAAAATAAAATATTAAATACTCATGCCCCTAAAACTCATTCAGCCACTTTCCCTCCACTCCAATCAGGGTTTTTTCAGTAGCTGACACTTTGGCAACAGTATTCTTCCCCTCCCATGATACTTTTTCCTGTCTCACTCTCTGTCTCTCCTCCTTCCTATGGTCCTCCTTACTTCTAAATCTCAGTGCATTTCTCCAGTAGAACAGTTTGTCAATTTGCTTCCTTCTTTCCAACCACACTGTACACTCGAGTACGTACCCTACACACTTAAAGAAGATATCGCACTAAACAAAAAGTCATTTCTTTGGAAGGAAATTCTGATACTCCATTAGAGGAAAAGTGATCCTATGAAGCTGTGATTTTAAGTAGAACATTTTCTCTCTCTATTATAGTTTAATTGGGTTGGCTTTTTAATTTGGGAGGAAATGGACAAAATTTTATTAAATGCAACAAATCATAAAAATTGTTATTCAGTTACAAATAGAGCCAAGGAAACAAAAAGTTTAAAAAACAAGGAAATTGAGAAAGAAAGGGGGTGGGGACAAACAGAAAAATGCAGGAGAAAGAACGTGGAGAGGAAAGTATATACGTAGGGACAGGGAGGTCAGGAGAGCCCAGGACTTGAAATGAATTTAGTTGTAACACTATTCAGTGATGGCTTTCAGTGTGTATAGCTCTCTGTTAGAAATACTCCAAATAGCTTCCCAGCTTAGAATAAAAACCAATGTCCTTTCAAAAGACAACATGGAACTGTGTTTCTGCCCCCTGTCCTCTCAGGGCTTATCTCCTACACTCTCATGGTTCACATTGGTCCATTCCCACTGATGCTTTCCTTGGTAATATTTGGTGTGATCTCACTCTAGGGACCTTTTTCTTGTTCTGTCCTCTTCCAGATATGTTTTGCCTCAGATATTTATATGGTTCACTCCCTTACCTCCTGTAGGTCTTTGCTCAAATATCAGCTTCTTAAGGAAGCTTTCCCTAAATATTTCATTGGAACTTGTAATCACCCCTGACCACCTCGTCCAAATCTCCCTATCCATAACTCTTATATTTTACTTATATATGTTTATTGTGTGCACTCCCTCATTAGAATGTCCATGAGGACAGAAATTTATCTCATTTTCTTCCCTGGTAGTTTATCCAGTGCCTAGAATTATGCCTGGCATATAGAGTTGTTTAATAAAATTGTAGTAACGATTGAACCCAAAGTTCTTATTAGTTATCTAAACTGATTCCATAATTTCATTAGCTAATGAATCACTTTTTATAGTTCAAGAGCTCTACCCATCAAAGGCCACTTGGCCTGGAAAGATGGGAAAGACAAGGAGACTCCAGGCTCTAGAAGAACTTGGAGTATTAGATCAGTGCTTCCACAGAATGGTAGAACTGTGGTCTTCAAACAGTTTTTGTTCACATACCTCCTAGTAGACTTTTGAGAAAACAGGCACCCCTCACATATTTTTGGTTGACAGCTAAAATTTTTCTTATAAGTCTAACTAGTTGAAAAGATGCATTTTAACTACTGAAATTTGAAAGGGCAATCATTCAATTTTCAAATCACTCTTTTACATAGATCCATGGAACATCATGTATTGAAAAATATGAAAACAACCTTCTTTAATAGTCAGAAATTTTATGTATTTTTATTTTTCTCCTTGAGTAATGTTTCATTCCACTTTTCTCCATAGGATTTTATCTTAATGTAACCTTTTATATGCTTGAAAATCATTTACTGATTCCTTTTTCATATTACCTAAGGGGTATGAGTCTATTTTTTAAATTGAGATTTCTCTTTGAATTATCACCAAAATTATATTAGTACATAATTGATTTAAATAATATAAATATATTACATAATTTGAAAAGTATTTATTGGAAAACTGTCTCTTAATCAGATAGATATGGCCATGTTTTCCAATTAGTTCATGTACTTGATCATCACTTTAATTAAAACATGATACAGAGTTCAGTATCCTGCTTATTTATATTTTTCATTTTTCTAATTAAAAACTGAGAAACTTGTTCACATAAATAAGAATATAGAATGATTCCTGGAAATTCTTCCTAGCTATGGGAAGAAGATCATATAATGCCATACTACATCATCAAAAATTATTTCTAGTAACCTATTGGCTGCCAGCTTTATCAGGTCAACCTCCTATTCTGGTAAAAACAAGAAGAATTGAAACCCACCTTAGTTGCAGAAGAATTTGGTACTCAAACCTAAAAGTCACTGTTTTCCATAACAAGACCACAAGCCAATTTCCATTTGTTTGGTGCCCTGGAGTTTCTTTTTTTTTTTTTTATCCTAGAGTAATGCACCAATAATACGATTAAGGTTGCAAAATATGTGAGTGAGTTTTTTTTTTCCTCTTGTATAAAGAGATAAAAGTTATTATAATGGGTGAGGAAAGAGAACTTAAATCGCATCAACTCTTTCTTGAGCAGATTAATCTTAGGAAAGTATACCCATGTAGATTGAATATATTAAGGTTGATTCCTTTAAAACTATCCTTTTACTCATATATCCTTGTTTGAAGGTTACTGGGAAAAAAAAATCAAAACAAACAATCCCATGAATGAGGGGACTAAATATTTGCAAGAAAGACATGTTTGAGAAATGCTGTTTTTGCTTTTCTCCTTAAGAAATTCACAGCGTTCATTGTCAGCATGTAATGAACATAAGGATGTTCTTTGGTGAGGAAACCTGTTTGGTTTGTTTAACGCAGTCTTTCTAAACATATTTGAACACAGGACACGTTATCCTTATGACACTATTTGACAACCCACAGAACTAATATTCCACTTGTACATGTTTAACACTATACTAGATGTTGCTACTAAAAAGCATGGCTATATATAAAATAGGAACTTTGAGAAGAAAAGTAGCTTTAGAAAATAAGCGCTTGATGAGACAGATGGTTGATGTCACAAGAAAGTGAATTTTGATAACTGTGGCATCTGAGAAAGTAGAAAGGGACACAGGGACTGAGCAGAATGTTGCATATTCAGAAAAAGGGCTAGTTCAAGAAATATGGGGGAAGGGAGAGGAATGAATGTTACCAACAAGTTATTATATAAGAGACTCTGACAAGACGATCTAACATCTAGGGTATTTCATACATATTCAACAGATAAGCTGCTGCTGAGAATATTCTTTCATTTCAAAGCTGGGGGTGGATGGGGAGCCTAGACAGAAAATAACTCTGCATCTCCAGAGATCAAGGGAGTTAAGAAAATTCATTCAGTCTTGAATGGTGTTAGATAGAAAAATGATGATTTAGGGGGTAAAAAAGGATAGCATGGCCAAAAATATAACAGTGGAAAAATTGATCTACCCAGAGAGAAAGATTACAAAGCCCAGATGAGAGCGGTGATTTATTTAATGCAAGATGAATTAATATGTGAAAAGAGGCAAATTTAAGTTTTGTTTTGTTTGTTTGTATATAGTCAGCTTTCTCTCTGAGGTTCCCTAGCACTATAATCAAATTGTGTGTGCTCAATATAGTCCTTATATTTTGGGAAAAAAAGATTGACATAAGAAAAGTGAAAGAGTGCAGTCAGGCTTTAAGGAGGAAGTAGAATCTTTTCTAAGGCTCCAAATAGGGGACACAGAAGTCACAAGACACAGAGCTGGTAACAGGATGTGTCTAGCAGTCATCGCTCTCAAAAGGCTTTCTATAATGTAACTTTTCTCGGTACCCAGAGTGTAATTTTAAAAAGTTCGGAAACACTATAGAAAACATTACAAAAGAAAGTAAAAGAGAAAAACTGAACAGCATAGAAAATACCCATAGTGAATAAATAAATTTTTATTTACACGGCCCATGTAATATGCAGATAAGCATCCTTCTTGGGGTTCTGCGAACATACATTTGATGGGACTGGAATAAACCTAAACAAATCACAAACGGGGCTGAAACTGGATTCCACTGAGTCAACTTAGCAAGCAAACCTAAGTTTTCAAGGCTGCTTTATACAAAGTCCAATAGTCAGTCCATAGAGTTACTACAGAATGCAACTACCAGCAATGATTTCAATGAAATCCAAGAGACAGATTATATTTAGCTTTAATATCAGTTACTATGACAACAAATGGGCTATTTAAAGTTGTTAGCATTCTAGCCCACTGAGTTAATAATACAGAGAAGAATGGCATAAAAGTTGAGCAAAAGCAAATTACCTCAATGTCATATTGCATAGCAGTGACAACAAAAGCCATGTAGGCTTAAGAGGGTTCAGAGGGTTTAGAAAAAACATAGTTAAAAGGACAAATCAATCAGCAAGTTATAAATAGCCTTATTTATAACTAGCAGCACATTTTTCTGAGGCTGCCTCAATATCATGTTCTTTAAGCTTTTTAAAATTCCAAGCTCAGGATTTAAAACAAAACAAAACAGAAAGTCAAATTGGAACGGACAAATTGATATTTATCCCAAATCTTTCACAACTACGTTTTCTCCATCTTACTATTTATCCCCTTTTTATCTCAAGCACAAGGTCAAGAGTGAAATGTCAAAGCAGATCTGGGAAATCCAGAAGATTTTAACAAAGGAAAAGGTGATGTAATATGTAAGTAAGGATCAAGTTTTACGAACTGCTGTTTGAAAGATTCATCTGCTAAAAACAGCAAAGAATGGTATATCATAAGATGTTAAAACAGATGGCCTAAGTCACAGTGCTACATTACACAAGGATGAAGACTAGAACTAAAATAGTCCAAGAAATATTTTTATTAACAAGATGCCAAGTACAGCAGCAAAAATACCTTTAGGAAGATATCTCACTTCAAAAAAGGTTTTTCCTCTTTACACTTGATGCTATTTTCTGAATTACTCTTGGTCTGTTGCATGTGTTTAAGTATCTTGGTGCCTGCCATGCTTAAATGAAAGAAACTAACCTCTCTCCCTAAATGAGGCCTCTTTGGCTTATGAGAGCCCCTGTGTAATGGAGATAAATGAGAGTAAACTAAAGCAGCAACCCAGGAAGAAGTGTACGTACTATATTGCACATTCTTGCACAGAATTTTTTTTTTTCCACAAAAAACAAAGTGGGGAACTTACTAGTCTTTGAATTAGTTATGAAGAAAGAAATACTAAGTCTGGTGACACTAAACATTGCTGGAGAGAGTTTAAAATTATTAAAGGTGATGCCAGGAAATCACTTCCAGAATGTAGGCACACACAGGAGGGGCTGTAAGCAGGTAGTTGTGATTACCCACAAGACATTTCAACTACAAAAGCACCACACAACAAGCAGATCAGAGCACAGATACTCCAAGACCTGGGAAAGACTTTCAAATCAGAAAGAATAGGCTGAGGCCGACAAACGGATTCCCCCGTATGGCTCCATCACTAAATACCGCTCTGTCAAAAATGCATGTGTGTTCATTCACTTGGGAATTACACCCAGGGACTCCCGTCGGAAACTGGCATGGTATAGTGTTAAAAGCATGGAATCTCAAGTCAGACAACCTGGGCTTAAATTTCAACTCCTCTACTCTGGACAAGTAAATGTGACTTAATCTTGGCTTCATTTATATTTTTCTCACAAGACTATTCTAAATATCGAATGTGTTTAAAGCTCTTAGATCAGTGACAGACATAAAATTTGTAGCATGTACTGCTTGATCGTATTATTAAATGTTATATGCATTATAAAATACACATAAAATAGAAAAAATGATGAAAATAAGTACAAATGGAAATTCTAATATTTTATTCCCTTGTCCCATGAATTTGCTTGTAGACCACCACCTAGAGGCCATCGATCTGAAGGACAGAAGTTCAACAGGGAAAGTTTTGAGCTAAGTGGGGCCAAAAGAGGAAGATAACAGTCCTTGTTCAAACACAGACCAAGAAAGATAAGACCAAAGCGTCCTAATATTTGCCCTGACAGGCCCCAGTATCTTGGATTTCACTCTCATGGAGATGAAGAGAATAGATTTTTGAAACCTAATGCTATTAAATGTTGAATCATATGTCTACCTCTCTTTATCAAAATTTGGCTTTCCTTATAGCTTTCCAGTGAGGAAAGAATGTTCTAGTTAAATAGACTACTTCCGTGGCAGGTAAATTTCTCATAATAAATAAATTAATGATCATTCTGCTTATAAACTTAAAATTATTGTGGATTTTGTCAGTCAGTCTCCCAATGTCACTGAAAAGTTTGCATTTTAGGGCCTACCAGGCTATGGGGCAGATTCTGGACGAAGGCAAATTTACCAGGATAATTTGCCTGCCAGACTGGCTGCATTGTTCTGGTGACATTCAGCTTCTCAGATACTGCTGCTTCAAGTTTTCTAAGTTCAGTCACAGACAACTGGCACTGCACAGTTGGGTCAATAAATAGGAAATTTATCTTTTGTGTTTTTGTGTCACACAATCTCAAGAACCTAAATTTATTTAGGTAGGTGGTATCTTGAAATTACAAGATTTTTGTTTTGTTTTGTTTTTGTTTGTTTGTTTTCCCCTACAGCTTTATGATCTCATCACCTAAGAAAAATATTGAGGACATAGCTAAATAGTAGTATAGAGCAAAATATGTTTCAATCTCCTCTTAGAAAATGTGTCATTTAAATTTCCTGGCTCAGGCCGGGCGCGGTGGCTCACGCCTGTAATCCTAGCACTCTGGGAGGCCGAGGTGGGTGGATCGCTCAAGGTCAGGAGTTCAAGACCAGCCTGAGCAAGAGTGAGACCCTGTCTCTACTAAAAATAGAAAGAAATTATATGGACAACTAAAATATATATATACAAAAAATTAGCCGGGCATGGTGGCACATGTCTGTAGTCCCAGCCACTTGGGAGGCTGAGGCAGTAGGATCGCTTAAGCCCAGGAGTTTGAGGTTGCTGTGAGCTAGGCTGACGCCATGGCACTCACTCTAGCCCGGGCAACAGAGTGAGACTCTGTCTCAAAAAAAAATAAATAAATAAATAAATTTCCTGGCTCAGATATTATCATTTGAATTAGAAATACCTCTGATATACAACTAGCTTTTTTAGTGTTTCCGTGAAATCCTCGTTAAAAAAAACTCCTATATGGTAGGATGACTGATCATGTGCTTTATTTTATGAACATCACTGCACTTGTCATATATACAAAGGAGCTAGAACACTCCAACAGATTCTCCAGGATTAGACTCCACTAAGTCAACTCTCAGACTGCATTTTATTGTGGTGATCACATCTGAACAGCAAAATACCACATTTGCCTTGCAGTTATCTCAAGGGATTTGCCTCGACAAGTGTTCATTTAAAAGCCAACATTATATTATGATGGAAAATTAATTCATTTACCTTATTCTAATTTTCACCATTTCACCACGCTGTCTCTTTTTCTTCTTCACAAAGAAAAATAATAATTCGACCATGAGTTCAAAAACCCTGACAGACACCAACCTGTGACCAAGCCAGCCTACATCTTTGGAGTAGCATAAGCTCTTAAAGTCATTACATTTTGGAAGAGATTTAACTAAAATTTTGATATTTAAAACACTTTATTTCATAGATTTTACCCCTATTACCATTTCTTGAACCCATGAAGAAAATTAAGGCTATTAAGTCAAGGTGTCCTTGAGGGATAATTTAATAACTGCAGTTGTTTCCAAAGAGCAGAGAGGTACTATTTCTGAAATGTCTTCTGTATTTGTACTTCTGGGATTCATCTATACTGTACTCACTAAATGTGAAGACTAAACTCACATATAACTGAAAATTTCTTCACCAGTTTGTTTTGCTCTCAAATTTTTTTGCAAATGAACATGTCATTATAGACATCATCATTAAAAATGGTAAACAAAAAACATAAAAATAGTCAAACTATTAAAATTCTAATATTTTTCCTTCAGGTAAACTAAAAATATTGGTTTGATTGCAGTTTTTTTAGCCACTTTCAAAACATGCTTTTGGAACACTGTAAAATTTGCCTTTTATAGCAGTGCTCAAAGAGGGTTCTTTTATAAAAACTTTTGGCATCCCGTACACTCTCAGCCTTGTCTACAGCACAGGGCTGAACTAAGTTTTCTATTAATGCATTTGAAGTTAGACCTTCTGTGGGAGCTCCAAAGAACTTAAAAATAATTTTATTGATTAGTGCTTTTCATTGTTTTGCCTTGCCCTTAGTCAATACCTTCCACTATAACTTAAAAAAAATGTGATTATTTTTTCCTTTAAAATTTTATGATTGTTTGTTGATGTTGCTGCAAGAGGGTACCTTTGTTCAATGATGTGCTTGTACTTCACCCAGCTGCCACTGTCACCTCCATGGGGAGACCCTGGGCAAAGCAATTCCCACCCACAAGCCTCAGTGAAGTGGGCTTGCCCAGCTCCCAACCTGAACATCCTACAACTATCTGGTGAACAGCCCAACACCCAGCACAAACAGCATCCACCACAGGCCTGAACAGAGGAAATTGCAGGTGAACAGATCAAATCAGAACAGCTGCATTACAGGCTTCCAGTGCACACATCCCTCCCTTGCCACATTAACATTCCAGAGTAGGAGAAAAAAGCACCATTTAGGAATCTCCCCCACTTCTTCTAATTTAAGCAGGAGAGTTTCCAGCAAAGAACAGGTGCCTTGTAAACCTATTGGCCCTGAGTTGAGATAAGAGGTTTCAGATGAGAAGAAACCAGCAAAAGAACCCTAGCAACATAAAAAATCAAAACAGATAAGCAGCCCTAAGAAATCACAATACAGCCATAGTAGTGAACCCAAACTACAAGGAAATTGTTGAAATGACAGAAGTGGAATTAAGAATATGGATGGCAAATGATATGAATGGAATTGAAGAGAAAGTTGAAAACCAACAAAAAGAAGTCAAAAAAATATTTCAGGAAATCAATGAAAAAATCACTAAAGAGCTAGACAACATAAGGAAGAATATAATAGAACTCAAACTGTCGCTTTTTGCTGATGATATGATCTTTTATCTAGACAACCATAAGGAGTCCATGAAGAGACTCCTGGAAGTGATAAATAACTTCAGCAAAGCCTGAGGATATAAAATCAATGTACACAAATCAATAGTATTTCTATATACCAATGATAGTCAAGCTGAGAGTAACATCAAAGACTCAATACTATTCATAATCACTACAAAGAAAATAAAATACATAGGAATATCCTTAACCAAGGTGAAAGATCTCTACAAGGAGAACTAGGAAACACCAAAGAAAGAAATTGTGGATGACACAAACAAATGGAGAAACATACCCTGCTCATGGATTGGTAGAATCAACATTGTTAAAATGTTCATAAAACCCAAAGCGATTTACAGATTCAATGAAATCTCCATCAAAATACCAACAACATATTTCACAGATCTAGAAAAAATAATTCTATCCTGTGTTTGGAACCAGAAAAGAGCCCAAATCACCAAAGCAATCATAAGCAAAAAAAAAAAAAAAAAAGCTGGAGGCATCATGTTACCGAACTTCAAACTGTACTGTAAGGCTATAGTAACAAAAACAACACAGTATTGGTACAAAAATAGAGACGTAGACCAATGGAACAGAATAGAGAACCCAGATATAAAACCATCTACCTATAGCCAACTGATCTTTGATAAAGCAGACAACAATGCACACAGGGGAAAACAACCCCTATTCAATAAATGGTGCTGGGAAAATTGGTTAACCACATGCAGAAGGAAATAGGACCCCTATCTCTCATTACTCACAAAAATTAAATCTAGATGGATAAAAGACTTAAATATAAGGCATGAAACCATAAAAATTTTAGAAGAAAACATAGGAAAAATTCTCCTAGACATCAGACTAGGCAAAGAATTTATGAAAAAAGGTCCCAATGGCAATTATAGCAGCAACAAAAATAAATAAATAAATGGAACTTGATTAAATTAAAAAGCTTCTGCACAGCTAAGGAAATAAGCAACAGAGCAAATAGACAACCTATAGAATAGGAGAATATATTCACAGTCTACATATCTGATAAAGGGCTAATATCCATAATCTACAAAGAACTCAAACAAATCAGCAAGAAAAAAACAAACAATCCCATTAAAAAGTGGGCAAAAGACATGAACGGACGTTTTTCAAAGAAAAATGGCCAACAAACTTATGAAAAAATGCTCAACGTCTCTAATCATCAGGGAAATGCAATTTAAAATCACAATGAGGTATCACTTTACTCTTGTTAGTCCAAAAACAGTAGAAGCTGGAGTGAATGCAAAGAGAACGGAATGCTTACATGTTGCTGGTGGGACTGCAAATTAGTATAACCTCTATGGAAAACGGTACGGAGATTCCTCAAAAAACTAAAAGTAGAACTGCCATTTGATCAAGCAGTCTCCTTACTTTGTATTTACCCAAAGGAAATGAAGTCATTTTATCCAAAAGACACCTGCACTGGAATGTTTATTGCAAAACAATTCACAATCGCAAAGATGTGGAATCAACTGAAGTGCCCATCAATTTATGAATGGATTAACAAAATGTGGTATATATATACCACAGAGTACTACTAATCCATAAAAAGGATGAATTAATACCTTTTGCAGCAATTTGAGAGGAACTGGAGACCATTATTCTAAGCAAAGTATATGAAGAATGGACAAAACAAACACCACTTGTACTCTCTTACAAATTACAACTAACTGATGGGCACACAAGTACACAGAGGGAAGTAAAAGTCATAGGAAATCATGCAGGGGGAGTGGGAAAGAGGAGAGGGGCAAACACCCACCTAATTGGAACAATGAACACTATTTGTGTGATGGAAATATTTACAGCCCTTACTTAAGCCACGTATCAAAACCATTTGTACCCCCTTAATATTTCAAAATAAAAAAAGATGTGCTTGTAAATGTTTAACAACATCCATCTAACAAAAACAAGGCAGAACAAAAAGCCTTGATTTGTAGCATTTGCCAATTTCTGAGATGTAAATATTCCCAACAAGGTTGTTTTCAAATTATCAATATAATAGCATTGAATGCAAAGTTAAGAAGAGATGTGCAGTACACCATTATATAGCATTTCTACCAAGTGGATGCAATAGACATAAATAATTTCAAGAGCATGGATAATAGGATGTAGTAAAATAATTAAAAAGTGATTAGTTTGTTTCTTATATTTGGTTTTGATATAATTTATTTAATTGTAACATCATGTAATTTAATTTGTAATAATCATTGTATTTAACAGATGTCTTTCACAGATTGCTAAGACCTGGCTCTAGCACAAAACTGTCTATAAGTTAATAAAGATTTAAGCTTATATGTATTTCATAATGGCAAAATTCATACTTTAAATATCCCTATAAATATTCTACAGATTTTTTTATTGGTCACTGTATTTTCTATCAATGGTAGTTGGAGCATGCTACTTTCTTCTTTGCTTTTTAAGATCATGAAGAAGAGCCTAAATGTAATGCCTTAAAGTTGACATTACTATGGAAGCCACTGTTTTGTTTTGTTTGGGTAATTAAATTATTTTTAAATGCACTGATTTACAACAGGATATAATTATTTTATTTAAAAATTGGGCAATCTCTGAAAACTCCTAGAAAAATCCCAACTCCACTGTGAGGACTAGTGACATTAATATAGTGCTTTCTCACTTTAGAGGTCTTCCATGTTAATATCAATTAACCTAAGTGAACCAAGTTTCCAATAACACAGAAGTCTGAAATCTTCTAATCAAGCCCTCTCCAGGCCTTTAAAAAGCAAGTCACAAATCACAATGCCTACCGCCTACGTATGCAGAAATCATAATCTCTACCCTCCACAAATCTTTACTACTATTAATATAACTAATTCTATTAATAGCAAACACTGGTCTAGTTTTTATATATTAATATATCACCTCATTTAATCCTCACAGCCACGTGAGGAGGTACCTCTGTCATTCCCAATTTACAGGTTAGCAAACAGATGTGTTTAAAATAGAGTAACTAACCCAAATAATTGTTGGTATAAAACTGAAACCCAAACCTAGGTTTGCCTAATTCTCGAGCCCTTTTACTCCACTCCATTTATTACATGCATTATCTATATTTCACTTGTCCTGCAACTACCCAGTGTTCAAACCAGAAACTCCAGACATTTAATTTTGTCTAGTCCTTCACCCCTCACACATCAATCGCTAAATCCTACAGGTTGCACTTTCAGAATAGGTCTCAAATCTGTTCATCTCCACGGCCACTACCCTGGTAAGGCCACCATCATCTCCAACCTAGGTAACTACAAGAATCTCTACTTGGTCTTTTTTCCTTCTTTCTTGCCTCTCATCCCTTGCTTCATCAGGCTCAATCATTCTTTAGCATGTAGGTAGAATAATCTTTCTAAAATTAAAGTCTAATTCTATCAATATCTTAACAAAAATATTTCAGAGAGGACTCAAGTTAACTCCGAAGTCCTTAAGTGGATTTCCCCTGGCTCTTCAGGATCTGTTCTCTATAATCTCTTCAGTCACTGGAATTGCAATTTCCCCTCATACTGACCAACTTCTGTTTGGGTGAAGGTGTTAAGCTCTCACCTCCTGGCTTCTGAACAAGTGATTTTCTCTGTCTGAGGTATGAATCTTCTGCTCCTTCCCTTCTCCAACACATCAATTATATTCAGTTTAATTATTCATCTCTCAACTTCACTTTTCTTGATAGGCTTCTTGGACTCCCAAAGTCTGGGGGAGGTACCTTGCCTTCATGCTATCCAGAGCTTCCCCATTCAAAACATTTACCACATTATATCACAATTGTTCTTGTCTATGAAGCCAGAAACCATGACTGTCTTATTTCTGTCTATATATCCAACTCTGAATACCATGGCTTAAATAGTAATGGTAATCAGTAAACATTTGTTGAATGAATTGATGAGTTTGTTCTGAGGATTAAAATGGAATGATGATATGAAGTCCTGGTAACACTGTCCTGTTTAAGAAACTGAACATGCAAGCATAAACATAAAAGTGGGGTGGGGGAATGACAGAATACAGGATATTTTGACCCCTCCACTTTAATCTCTGAGTATGGTGCTTTTTGGTAAATACAAAGCTTTTAATTATAATTACACCAATCTAGAAATATTTTAAGTAAGAAATAGTCATTAAAATTAAGATCACAAAGGCAATTTAATTCCTTGGGAAGGAAATGGAATGATTTTAAATTCCATTAACATTCACTTTGTTGAATATTTTCACCTGTATCCATTATTGCTAAATATTAATTATGTAGAAAGGATTTGATTCATCCATTTGAATTTGCCCATATCAAATTTTAATTGTTTTTCTTTTTTTTTTTCTTTTGTGGTCATTGTGCCTATTGATTCCCAATTTCTCAGGTCATACATGGCAAATAGAAATTTTGTCAGGATAATTCTATTTTTCCATTATTTTCTGCAGATGATGTTTTTAATGTTTGCTTATGTGAACATCAGTTTTTCATAGATTATTTCTAACACACACATGTACTTCTGAAAATGCCATAGAATATATAATCTCTGAATATCTTTCTTTTATGAATTTTAAACCATTCAATTTTATCCACTGTTGACTTTATTTTATATTATTTTGACCAGTATTATTTATTATGAATGATACAAATGATTCATAATTTGATCTATTTTTGGAATAAAATTTAAAGCACTTAAAATAATTTAAAGTCCATTAGTATGTCAAAGGTATACTTTCTAGGTGCTCAGCATTCGGTCAAATTGTTATGGTTTGATTAACAAATATTTATTGGAAGTGTTGAACATTCTTTTTGCCATTACCATGGGTTTTAAACATTACTTTGTTTGTATGCTAAGTTCTTAACACAGTATTACAAAGTCTATACCAATTAATGCAGCCTCAAAAATGTTTTATTTCCTTTTTTATATTCACAGCATTATCATGAAAGGAATTTTGAAAAATTTATTTCAAAAAGAATGATACTAAAATAACAAATTACTATAATCTATCAAATACTTAAAGAACAGAAACAGCAGGACTGTGGCAATAGGCAGGAGTAGAATTTAGAGAGATTTCATACTGAAACCCTGTAATCAATGAGAAAGCAGGATGACAAGTGCTGCCAAACATTCCATTTCTAAAAGCATGAACTGTTTTACTGTCATGAGTCTAAACAAAATTCTGATCTCTTTGATGCCAAAATTTTATAATTATTTATTCTTTAGAAACAAGGATGCTTTTGGGGTTGCACAGTTATGTCTAGCCTGTGATAATCTGATGATACTATGATAACTCTACTTTAAACTATATCCAAAACATTCTCAGCATAGACAGTAGCAGGAGATAAGCTAATGGCAGTGTTAGTGGAAATCAATGTTTAGGAACAGAAGCTGCCATATGCAATAGCAATGATAGGAAAATATAATATAAATTGGTAAGTCTTAATTTTTCTTAAAAATATTCTTAATACATTTGTGATTATAAAGATTTCACAGAATATTTTGAAGTTAAGTCTCACCACTGTGAGCCAAAATGTACTTGTTAATACTTGAGTAATACTGAGGAAGAAAAAAGTCCTTATAGGTCAAGAAAACACCCAGTGGTAGGACTTCTTACAATTAAGTACAATAGTTGGGGTTAGCTAAAGGATGTAATGTAGGAAAATATACTCTCATGCTCTCATCCTTAAGATCACTGCTTCAACTGTATGTAGCAGAATTTCATGTATTTTGCTCAAACATTTTCTTTGGAGAGGCTATGTCATATATTTATTCTTACAGAAGAGAAGCTATGGGCCACCTGAAATTATCCATTATCATCACTGACTATATTCCATTCATACCTCTCCACTTGTAAAGACCATAAAGAAAGTCAGTTACCTTTTCAGGCATCAGTTTTCTCACCCCAAAATTGGAAAGACTGGATCAGATAGTTTTCACAGAATGAATGTATAATTTGTATTTCTAAATTAGAAGACTTTATGTCTTCATTGAGACAATTTAGGGGACCATAACTTATTTAAAAAAAGCAGTAGCAATAACTCATTGTAGTCAATAAGTAGCATTTTTCATGAAAATTCTTGAAACATTGTAAATAATCAATTTTTGAAAGAAGTCAAATGATTTCCAGTCTCATGATATCAATATGCTTTATTGATATCTGCTTCATTAAAATATAAGTTAAATATGTGAGGAACTCTAGAATTAGGAATGCTTTTGGCTATTGCTCAGAGAATAAAAGAATACTGCTTTTTCAGATTTCAACATAAAATTTCCAAGTTTGTGACCTATTTGTGAGTACACAGACAAGAAAATTCAGTAGGAATAAGCAAGTGATACTGCATTATCTGTGTAGGCACTTTTGAGGGGCTGTTTTCACCCATGAGCTTAGATTCTATCAACATACAACAAAAAGACTGATGAAATAAAGTCTTGAAAAATACCAAGATTTTTTTCCCCCTTGCAACCCATTACATCAGCCAGCATTTCCCTGTAGTTGTGATTATTACATTATGACTTGATTACTAACTATTACTGCCACAGTTGGAAAAGTGAAAGCACAGCATGGAGCCATTTCCATTAAAGGAATATGAAATTCCATAACAAGCTCTGAGGCTGCATGGCTGCTGTGGGGTTGAACTCAGAAGTATATAAGTATCTACTTAAGATGCTGTTTGAAGGAACACCCTAACTTACATCATTATTTCATTTAGTTTGAACTGTGCCATGGATTTTTCCATTAAGCAATATTAGACACTTAAACACTGTATTGAGGTTATTTGTACTCCACAAAAGGCAATGCAATTTTTTTCTGCTCACTTTCCAGAGTACCAGAATTTTCCACTGCATGTATATACAATCCCGATTTTACCTAATATTACAGAACAGACTAAGTGGTTCCATAAACTAGAGAATTCCAGTCATGTTGAAGTCGCATAACTGAGAGGGGAAGAATTAATATTCATGCTGGTAATATGGGCATGTGCCATTTAGGAAATCAGAGAGAAAAGAGTTTTTTGGCTGCTATGATTTAACAGGCCCAGAAAGTATAAAATAGAAAGTCAAATATATTCAGAGTATATAGATTAATGTTCGGGGAAAAGGAAGGATGATACCATTTTACATCTATTCTCGGATTATGTGTGGCTCAAATAACAATGAGAAGTGAGATGAGGACGAGAAGTGAGATATGATGAAGTTCCTTCACAGTGTTTTTAAGAGAAAATCTAGTGATGGAAAAAACCACTAAACTACGTAAATGTTTCACACGGGAATGATCATCCCTGCAAGAAAACTATGAATACATTTTAAATTTGCTTGGGACAGATTGCATGTGAGTGTGCACATGTTTTGTGTGTGTGTGTGTGTGTGTGTGTGTGAGAATATGCACCCCAAATAATAGAAAGACATAGGGCAGATATATTTCTTAATTTGACTTTCAAAACCATGAAGGTTTGTTTACTCAAATGATTTCCTCTACCACAATCTTGAGGAGAAAATCTATAGTTGGCAGGATTGAAGCTTCCCTAGAAGCTTTCTAGGGAAAGTTAAAAGGAAGTTACTCCTCCTCTTACTCCTCTTACGTCTTATTTGGCTATTTTCTTTTCTGTGTGAAATTACTAACTTTAGTTATGGAGGCATATTCTCTGACAGTAGCCAGTGCAAGGTTTTAGGGTCATATTATCAGAGAGAGGAACTTAAAAAAGGTTCCAATCCTCAGTATCTGCACCTAAACTTCAACACTCAAATGCTTGGCTCTACTTCCCTATGCATAAGTGCTGCTCCAATACTAGCAACAGCTTCGCATCTGAATTCCTTCCCTTTGTTTTTAATCTTTTAAACACAATTAATTGAAAATCACTAATGTAATTCTTCCCTGCTTCCCCACTACCAATTTTGAAAAGAAAATTCCTACAACAGTGCAGTGTGAGCAAGTTTGTAGCGTACCTAACAGTGTGAGTGTGTGTGTGAGTGTGTGTGTGTGTGTTTTTGTTTAAAAAGTGAAAGTACTGATGAAGCCAAAAAGCCTAAAATGTGGTTCCAGACTCTTTTACAAATGGTCACTCTGTAGCGGATGATGAGAAATGAGTGCAAGTAGAACCTCAGGAAATACAGAAACTGTGATTTGAAAAGATCCTGGGAGCACTGCCCTGGCAAGAGCCAGGGTTCCCACCCCATTCCTCTGGCTGGCTTCACACCTTCTGATCACCAATAAATCACTTAAACCAAACAGACCATTATTTTCTCCCTTCAGTTACAGCAACATCAATAATATTAGAAAATAACTTAAAAAACTTTTAAAAATTATAGTAACTTTAAATTATTAAAAACATTTTGTTTACAAATGATTTCCCAAAAGTCAAATATTAGTTCCTTATCTTTCCCTGGATTTCTAAATTTTTGTTTTCTCAATTGTGAGTGACTAACTCCTGCAAAAACTGTTTAATCTAGGACCTGACCCTTCATAAGTCACAGAATGCTTAAAATCACTGTTAACTCACATTTGCTACTTTGTGCATCCCGGTTTTTATACTGTAGATATTCATGAGTAACAATGTTTTGCTTTTCCCTTATAACTCATTATTATATTAAAACACACTCAACCTAAAACATTCAAAAAGCCAAACAAGAATATGTAGCATTTTTTTCTTAAGTGAAAATAAGAAACAATACACATTAAGTATTAAAATTAAATGTAAGGAAGGAAGGGACGAGAAAGGAAAAGGAAACAACCAATTAAAAGATCAATTGTTAGTATTCATTGAGTCCTCACTATAAGCCAGGCACTCTGCTAGGTGCTTTACATGGACTGTCTCATGTAGTCATCACACAACACACACTACGAGGGAGGCATCATGATTATCTTTACTGCATAGATGAAGAAATAAGGTGAAAGCTAAAGGTCTTACTGAAGGTCCCATTATGGGTCAATGGCCAACCTATCTCTGGTACTCTCCAGAAGAAAGGAGAGAGAACAATATAGAGATAGAGACTGAGATCGAGGTCTAGAGAAAAAGGAGAAAACAAAGAGGAGGGGGAGAAGTCAAAGGAGGATGGGAAGAAAAGGTTCTCACCCATCTTCCTCCCTTCCTGGATGGACCTGTTCACCCCCTCACCCAGTCTCAAAGTCATATCCAGGGTTAAAGGCAATCCCCGTGCCAGCTGTTACTCCACTCCTTTCTGTAGTACTTCAATTTGGGACTTTAATGAAGAAAAACAAAGTATAAAAATAATTTTACTATGAGAATAACCTAAATTTTCTTTCCAAGGGAACGATTTGTAAAAATTGGCACATTAAATATTACCGGTAAAAATATCATGCAAATCCTTCCGTATCTAATTTCATCACACCAGTGTGTTATCACTGTGTTAACCTATTAACACCTTTCTAGTAAAAAAAGTCTATAAAACTATAGTTTTAAATATAAAACTATACTATAGTTTTATATTTATAAATATAGTTTATAAATATAAAACTATATAATAGTTTTATCCATATATACTATATATGTATGTGTGTGTATGTGTGATCTATATATACACACACACATACACACACATACATATATAGGTAGGTTCCATTGTTAGCTAATCAGTTAATAAAATGTTCTTACATTAGCTTAGCTCAAGGTAATTGGTTACTATAAAAAATATAATCCTCCAGGTGCAGGGAGATGCTTAGGCCTACTTTCCAATAAGGCAATGATTTCTACTGCAAGGACCCTTAAGCAATCTTTGGAGGTGCCCAAGGGACTATGATGGCTAGAGGTGGGGTGTCTTAAACCTCTTTTTCAGTCCCTAATAAGTAGAGCAAGTCTGTTCTTATGACTTATATACTGGATTTTGAATGAGATTTTGGCTGAAGAAAAAGAGTTCAGATCAAAAAATCTTGCAAATCACCGAGTTAAGGGACTTTCTGTTTTCTCAAGGATAACTTTGAATATAAAACCAATTTATAATTGTTACATAGAGCTTAAAGCTGTCTTCAAAATTCATGTCAAATTATATTCTAGTGTTATTAATGAAATCAGGATGACAAAGAAATATTTTAGTAAAATCATATAATAATATTTGAATAGCAAGGTTTTAGTGGTTCAGTCCAGCTCTTTCGCTCAAGTATAATGAAGCACGGAAAAATCAGAGCAGATTAACAATGTTTGAAAAGCTTAATAGTGCTTTAATAAAAGATAAAATAATCATAAGAGCTTTTTTGATGTATAAGATTTACATAACAGGAAGAAAGTAAAATGAGTCTGATCTGGGTTGCCCCTCATAGAAATCATATCAATGGCCCAGAACATTTTGTTCCTTTCTGTATGTAAATATTGAATGTCTGGTCTTGTAACATAGTCTTATCATCTACACGTTCAAGGCAAAAACTTTCCTTCATTAAAAAAGAATATATTGCACAGGGCATTTTCTAACATTCAGAGAGGTATTTTTCCTGTCTATAAGTCCTTTTTATATTAAAAAAATTCTGAAACAATCTCAAAAGGCTGTTAGAATGTAAGGAACAATATAGTTAAGTTCAGCCATATGCTTCCTATACGTGAGGAACTATGCTAGACTCTGGCAAAAATAAAAATAATAATAAAGAAGAATTCATCTCTGATCATGAGGAATTCTTAGTTTAGTGGTAAGAGGCATTTTATGTTAACATAAATATAAGACAGATGAGGGATTTTTATGTTAACATAAAGATAAGTACCAGTAACCCAGAGAAAAGATAATTAGGTCAAATTGGGGTTTCAGGAAAATTATTCTAGAGGCCACATTTAAGTTTAGGGCATTGATTTTTTTAACAGCTTCACTGAGATGCTGCTGAGATTTAATTCATACCATACAACCCACCCATTTACAGTTTATACTTCAATACATAATATATTCATATGATTTTGCAACCATCACCAAAATCAGATTTTAGAACATTTTGGTCCCCTCTAAAAGAAACTTTATAGCTATTAGTGTCATTCATCATCTTCTCCCACTGCCTTCTCCCCCTACTCTACCAGCCCTAAACAACTATCTACCTTATGTCTCTATGGATTTCCCTGTTCTGGACATTCTATATAAATGGAAGTACACACTATGGTCTTTTGTGACCAACTTCTTTATATAGCATAATATTTTCAAGGTTCATTTTTGTAGCATATATTATTTTTATTTATATATTTATATATTTTTATTTTATATTTTATTCATATATATTTTTATATCCAATAATATATGGTCATAAATAAAAATAGTCACATTTTATTTATCCATTCATCAATTGATGGATATTTGGGTTGTTTCTACTTTTTGGCTATTATAAGTAATGTTGTGTGAACATTTATGTGTATAAGTTTTTATGTGAAGCCATGTTTCTATTTCTTGAGTATACACCTAGGAGTGAAATTTCTTGGTCATAATGTAACTCTATGTTTAACTTTTTGAGGAATTGTCAAATGATTTTTCAGAGTCACTGCACCATTTTACATTCCCACTGACAATGTATGAGGCTTCCAATTTCTCTATATCCTCATCAACTCTTATTACTGTTTTTCATTTTGTCTATAGCCATCTTAGTGGGTATAAAGAGGTATGTGATTGTAGTTTTAATTTGTATATTCCTAATAAACAAAGATATTGAGCATCTATTTCATGTACTTATTGGACATTTTATATATTTTTTGAGGAAATGTCTATTCCAATCCTTTGTCCATTTTTAAATTGTATTACTTGTCTTTTTATTACTGCATTATATGTACTCTGTATACAAGTTCCTCATCAGATGTATGATTTGCAAATATTTTCTCCCATTTTGTGGGATGTTGTTTCACTTTCATGATTGTCTCATTTTCAGTAAAAACATTTCTAATTTTTATATAGTACAATTTATCTATTTTGTTGTTATTACTTGTGCTTTTGGTATCATATTAAGAAAGCTTCTCAGCTTCATTGTTTTTTTAAAAATACATACTACTACTTGAGTCTGAAGTATGAGTTCTGACATAATCTATGAGGTAAAAGGAACCCTTTTTCACCTTGCTTTGACTAGCACTGCACTAATAGATATTCCATAAATATGCATTTGGTGAACAATTAGGAATCAGTAAATTAATCAACAAATATTATATGTATTTTTTTTTCATTGCTTAATTCCCATGTCTTTGATTGGGCAATATACACCAGAAAGAGACTTCAGAAAATAAATCTATTCAATTGCAGATGGAAAGTATTAGAGGGTTAATATTAACTAGTAGATATTGAATTACTCAATTGGGGAAAAGTATATAGGTCACTTGGACCTAATCTGCCAGAGCTATGAAATGTTTCTCCAACTGAAATGAGAGGAGCAAGAAACACAGCGAGAGCTGGACTAAGATGAATTAAAAGCTCAGGAAGGCTAAATGGCCCATGCACCACTCTTGAATGTCTTGGTAACAGGACTAAGCCTTGAGCATACAGACAATCCTCCCCTCCCCCGTTTCCTGAAAATGCTAATAAATATGAACCTCACCCTAAGTAATTTATTTGTTTATAATCATGCTGCTCTGTGATAAAGTGAGCAGATGTTGCCCAGGAGTAGCCCAGAGATGAAGAGAAGAGGAATTAAAGGACAGGCAGGAGGATACCAAGCAGCAGCCAGCAGAGGGGAAAAGGAGAAAGAGTTAAGGAGGGAAAGCCCAAGTAGCTATAGAGGGGAGTAAAGGATTTAAAAAAAAAGAAAAAAGAAAAGAAAAACCTCTGAGGTTTAAAACCTACATAGCTACAAGAATGAATGTGGAAAATAAGCAAAATAGCTGCAAAAACACAGATAATATTTAGTACATAAAATAATAGCAATAATAACAGAAAGGTTACTCTTGGGATTGCTTGAGGCCAGGAGTTCAAGACCAACCTGATCAAGAGCAACACCTTGTCTCTACAAAACAAAAATAGAAAAATTAGATGGTTGTGGTGGCACGTAACTGTAGTCCCAGCTACTCAGAGAATATTTTAATGACACCCGATCAGAGCCTGTGAGGCTGGCCATGGCTCTAGGAAACACTGTCCCTTAGAGGGCCTCTGTGTGCTCAGTGAGACCAGCTTCCACCACAACCTGAGCATAAGCCAAGCCATGGACTCAGATTGGCCACGCACCCAGGATCCCCAGGCAGATCTCAAACTGAGTCCAAAATTATGATCCAGGCATCTAAAGACCTTCACTAAGTATTGGGATTTACTGAGGAGGTCAGATTAGAATAAGATTTTTCTAGTCCTCACCAACCCCTTGGAAATATTAAACAGTTTTCAATTTGCTATGGAATATTTATATGCATACAAGGACACAATTCAAGAGAAACAACAAATGTATACAGTAAAAAGTAATTACCTTTCCTCCCTTGGCCCACCAGCTCTCCTGCCTAAGATAGTACACATTATTATTAGCTTTTTCTGTATTATATCAGGGATATTCCATGAATTTTTCAAGCAAATCCTAGCACTGTTTTTTCCACTAGCCTTATCATTTCCCCCTGTAATTTAACAATACATCTTGGGGAAAGTTTGACATCAGAATATATCAGAAGGCTTTATTTTTATTAATAACTGCATAGTATTCCACTTTTTAATTGATTTATATATCTAATTCCCTAAAGTTTTACAATTAAGCTGTTTCCATATCTTTGCTATAATGAAATGTTGCAATGAAACCCTTGAAATATACACTAGAAACTCTTGCGAGTATGTCTTCAGGACAGATACACTGAAATGAAATTGTTTTCAAAATCTAGGTACATTATTGTTAATCCACATTTCCAAGTTGAGGACAAATTTAACAATTTGTGCTTATACCGGCAATGTATAAAATTATGCATTCCCTCACATATTTATTGATAGAGTACATTATCAATTACTTTTTATTTTTGCCAATTTCAAATTTTCATCAAGCTTATTAAGAATAAGTATCAGATTAAGTTAGTTTTGGTCTAAGAGACATTGTATGTGCATGTGTGTATGTTTCTGCCTATTTACATTCTTTGACTATATTTCTCTTAAGTTGTACTTTTTATGATAATATATTGTGCTGTTCTTTTATTGAAAACATTAGCTCTTTTTCTTGGATAAAAATTATAAATATTTTACATATTTTTACCAGTTTGGCATTTGCCTTTAGTTTAATATACAATTTTCTCTAAACTTATTTTGTATTATTATAGTTGTTATTTAATATATTCAAACATGCTAGGTTTTTTTTTTTTTTTTTTTTTTTTTGTCTTCAGGGTTTCATGTCATTCTTAAAAAGGCTTCCCTCGGCTGAGATGTGAAAACAAAATGACTTACATATTTTCCTCTAGTATTTTCATTTTTTTAAATGTTTTTGTGTTTAACTCTTAGATCCCTCTGGAATATGCATATACACACACTGCTTATTTTATAAAAAACATTCAGATGACATGCTTTTTGTTGCCCCGTAGATATGGTTTTATCAGACAACTGGTCCAGCTGTTTAACTGCTCATGATGACAATAATTAAAAAAAAACCCAGAGAAAAATTATTCTAAATCCAAAATCCTAGTTTTTTTTTAAATAAGATATTTCAGACATTCATCTAATCACCAAAACAAAAAAGCAAATTAATTCTTGTGTATTACTTATTAAATATTGCTTAATCTATTTTATGGTGGATATTCCAGGATATACTATCTTCAAAGTTAAACTTTGATAGGTGTTTTACTAGTATTAGAAATAGAAGTTTTCTAGATATTTAAATTTATATCCTCTAAAATATTTTCCACACTAAAACTCTAACTGCCACACTCTATGGTGCAGAATTATGGAAGCTCCATCATTTGTTCACCTATGTGCTGGAGCCAACCCAGTATTACATGCTAATGTTTATCATATTATCCTGAAAAATTACACCCTACACAAAAATAAAGAGAATGGTTTAATAAGCCCATATATGCTCATCATTGCTTCAACAATAATAGTTTGTCATTTATACTTCCTTTATCCTCCTTCTCAACATTTTTTAAAATATTTTCATTCTCTTAAAGTATCATATGTAAATTCCAGCCACCATATTATATCCTTTGTAAATATTTTAGTACGTATCTCAGATAAGCACATTAAAAATATAACTATAATATCATTTTCATACCTTGTAAAATTCACCAAAAATCCTTACCATAATATAAAATAACCAGGTTGTGTTCAATGTTCTTTCTAGTTTCTTAAAATGTATTTTAAGTACTTTTATTTAATCAGAATTTGGATATAATAAGGATGACATGACCCTTCAGTATGTTAATCTATAACACCCCCCCTTATACCCATTCCATGTCATCTACTAGGTGATTTGTCCTGTAGACTTTCCTATATTATGTATTTTGGCAATTGTATTCTGGTGCCATTTTCTATGTTTTTCAAACCAGATATTCACCAGAAATTGCTAGTCAGTTCTAGAGGCTTCCTTTTATTTATGTTCATGTTTTAAAATCTATTAGAATCAAAGCATGAATTATTTATGGATAACACTGTAGTGCTTAGTGTTTACCAGGAGTCATTTAATATCTGGTTGTACCATTCTTAGTTAGGTTAGGACTTAACTATTGTCATACTTATCCACACATTTAAACTTCCTCACCATATTTCACCTAATGATTTTAGCAGTCACTGATGGTCACTACCTAGATTCATTGTTTTTCAGGTATTGTACAATGATTATTTTTAAATTTTATAAATGTTTCAGCATATGTTAGCTGAAATTCATCCTCACAAGAAGACACATAATTCAACAAATATTTGCTTATCTTGAAACGTGGTTTGTATAGAAGAGCTAGAAAAATGCTAGAATCTTTCTTTATATTATTAATTTTCAGAAAAACAAGTGTATGCCTAAGTGAAGTCTAACTGTGGCCATTAATTTTTGGTTAATTGTTTTATTTCTTTTTTTTGTTTGTTTTTGTGGACTGGTGTCATTACTCATTGATATTTTCGACATTAATACAGTCACTTAAAGTTCAAGGGACCTTCTGTGGACTTATACTAAATAAATACTTGACTGAAGAACTAGAAATTCTCAGTTAAATGTTCATGGACATGCCTGGGACCTGACACTCTGCTGGCCAGTCCCACACACCACATGGACAAGCTAGCTGTAGGCCATGCCCTGCCACATGCTGCTATTGCCCAATGGACCTGAGTGGAGTGGAGTGACACCCACAGCCTTGACGTCTCTGGCCACTATAATGATAACCTCACACAGCCAACACTGCCATCACTGCTGGGCAAATCAATATCCCACACCACCGGCCTCTGTGGAGAGGGACTTTTATAGCCCCATATCCAGCTAGATGGGGGACCAACAGCCTAGGGGACCAACTCACCACTCCACATAAATATCTCCCAGCAACAGCTTGGAATGAGGCAACACCAGGGGAACAAGATGACACAGGAGAAGAGCTGCATTACAGGCTCTGAGGACTTCCACAACTCTCCTGCTGGGTCAATCTTCCAGAGAAGAACACAAGTGTGTGATCCAAGGGCCTCTCCTTCTTTTCACTAAGTAGGAGAGTTCCCAGCAAAGGAGAACAAGTGCATTGCAAACTTGGCTGTCCTGACCTGAGAGAAGAGGTTTTAGGTGAGAAGGAACCAGCATAGGAACTATGGAAACATGAAAAAACAAGCTAGTTTGACACCCTCAGAGATCAAAATAGGATTCCAGCAACAGATTCCAACCAAAAGGAAATTCTTGCAGTGTCAGATATGGAATTCAGAATATGGATGGCAAATAAGATGAATGGTATTGAGAAAATTGAAAACCAACACAAAAAATGCTAAAAAAAATCAGAAGAATAAAAAATTCTCTAAAGACATAGACAGCATAAGAAAAGATTTAACAGAACATAAAAAATGAAAGAGTTATTTAGGGAATTTTGAAATATAGCAGAAAGCTTTAGCAGCAGGCTAGACCAAGCAGAAGAAAGAAGTTCAGACCTTGAAGACAAGGCTTTTGAATAACCCAGTCACTCAAATTGCAGAAAAAAGGATAAAGAAGAGCAGTTCTCAAATCTATGCAAAGTCATGGAAATTAAACAAACTGCTGCTGAACAATCTTTGGGTCAATGATGCAATTAAGATGGAAATTAAAAGATTCTTCAAACTGAGCAAAAAAAGGGACACAAGCTACCAAAATGTATGGGATCCAGAAGAACCAGTGCAAAAGGGGAAGTTCACAGTCTTAAATGATTACTTCAAAAGAACAGAAAGATCACAAATTATCAACCAATTGTCACATCTCATTGAACTAGGAAAAGAAGAGCAAAGCAAACCTAAAGACAGCAGAACAGAGATAACAAGGCTCATAGAAGAGCTAAGCAAAATGGAAACCAAAGAACAATAGAAAGGGTCGACAAAATGAAAAGTTAGTTCTTTGAAAAGATTTACAAAATCAATTGACCACTCGCCATATTAACCATGAATACAAAAGATTCAAATAAGTTCAATCAGAAATGAAAAAGGAGACATTAGAATGGATACCAAATACAAAGCATCATCTATGAATACTATGAAAACCTCTACAGATACAAACTAGAAAACCTAAAGGAAATGGATAAATTCCTGGAAATGTACAACCTCCCAAGCCTGAATCAAGAAAAGATAGAAATCCTGAATACACTAATAATGAGCAATGAGGTTTGTGCAGCAGTACAAATTCTCCCAACAAATAGAACACTGGACCAAAGAGATTCACAGCCAAACTCTATCATACCTACAAAGAACTGGTACCTGTCCTACTAAAATTGTTCCATAGCATCAGGAGGGAGGGAATCCTCCCTAACTCATTCTACAAAGCCAGTATCACCTTGATGCTAAAGCCAAGAAAGGAAACAACAACAAAAAAAGAAATATAAAGAGCAATATCCCTCATGAACATACATGTAATTATCCTCAACAAAATACTAGCAAACTCAATTCAACAGCATATCAAAAAGATAATTCAACATGATGAAATGGTTTTCATCCAAGGGATGCAAGGATGGTTCAACGTACTCAAATTAATAAATGTGATTCACCACATAAAGAGAAGTAAAAACAAAATCCATAGGATCATTTTAATAGATGCAAAAAAGCATTTGATAAAATATAGCGCCTTTTCATGATAAAAACCCTCAACAAACTAGGCATGGAATGAATTTACCTCAAAATTATAAGAGCCATATATGACAAACCCACAGACAACATCACACAGAATAGGGAGAAGTTGCAAACAATCCCCCTAAGAACTGGAACAATACAACCACTTTTATTCAACATAGTAATGCAAGTCCTAGCCAGAGCAATCAAACAAGAAAAAGGAATAAAGGGCATCTAAATCAGGAAAAAGGAGGTAAAACTATCCCTATTTGCTGATGATATAATCTTATATCTAGAAAACACTAAAGACTCCATCAAAAGACTTTTTAATTGACAAATGAATTCAGCAAAGTCTCAGGTTACAAAATCAATGTATACAAATCAGTAGTATTTCTATATTTTAATAGTCAAGCTGAGAGCCAAATCAAAGACGCAATACCATTTACAATAGCTACAAAGAAAATAAAATATTTAGGATTATACTTAACCAAGGAGTTGAAAGATCTCTGCAAAGAAAACTATGAAACACTGAGGAAAGAAATCACAGATGACACAAACAAATAAAAAAACATATCATACTCATGGATCAGTAGAATTAACATTGTTAAAATTTCCATACAGCCCAAAGTGATTTATAGATTCAATGCTATTCCCATAAAGATAACAATGTCATATTTTACAGATACAGAAAAAATAATTGTGACCTTCATATGAAATCAAAAAAGAACCTGAATAGCCAAAACTATCTTAAGCAAGAATAACAAATCAGGAGGTATCACATTAACAGGCTTTAAATTATACTCCAAGCTATATTAACAAAAATAGTATAGCACCAGTATAAAAGTAGAGACACAGACCAATGGAACAGAATAGGGAACTCAGAAATAAAACCATATAGGTATTACCAACCGGTCTTTGACTAGGACTTTGACTCCATATATCATGGAGTACTATTCAGCCATAAAAATGAATTAAATAATGTCTTTTGCAGCAACTTGGGTGGAATGGAACTGGAGACCACTATTATAAATGAAGTATCTCAGGAATCGAAAACCAACCAACCCATATTCTCACTAATAAAGTGGGAGCTAAATGATGGGTACACATGGGTATATAGGACTTTGGAAACCAAGAAGGGGGGCGGGTGGAAGGTGGTCAGGGATAAAAAACTTACCTATTGGGTCCAATGAATCACTATTCTGGTGACAGGCATACTAAAATCCCCGACTTCAGCATTATACAATTCACCCATGTAATAAAAATACTTGTAACTCCTTAATATATTGAAATTAAAAAAATGTTCATGGACAGATATTTACAGAAATTAAAAGATATTCTGTCCCATACAACTTGTCATCTTTTTTTGAATTTAAAACACGCGTGAATATTAAGAATTGAAAGGCAATGAAAATGTCTATTATTCAAATGTACACTTGAAAAATCCCTTTAGTGCTGAAATTGTCACATATCAGAAGTCTTTGTTCCATTGTTTTGCTTATTGCTATTAATCTTGAGCAAATACTGAATGATCCTTTTAAATGTACAGGTTGTGTTAACAGTTATAGAAAGGAAGGGGGAGTAAGGTTTAAGGAGATAAAGAAAGTAAAACAGAGAAATATATATTGAGGGAAGGGGCAATAAGCTGGTAAATAAGGGCAAAAATCCAATCCACAAAAAGTAAATGAAATTCAAATCTGTCCTCTGTTTTCAAGAAAAGTAAAATAAAATGGTATTTAGAAAGGAATAGCATCAATACTGGTATGCTATTCTAATAATATACTTTGCACAACTGTATTTTTTGTGATTTAATGCAATAAAAGTCAACAATAAGTTAGGGTATACTTTAAAATGACTAAAAGAGTGGAATTGGAATGTTCCTAACATAGAAAAATGATAAATGGTTGAGGTGATAGATACCTCAATTACTCTGATTTGATTATTACATATTCTATGCCTGTATCACTGTATTGAAACATCATGTGTACCCTACAAATATACGTACCACTTATGTACCCAAGATAACTAAAAAATTTTTTAAATAAGTAAATAATTTTTTTAAATTTTAACATTTTGTTGATAGGGTAGACTTTTTGTGTATTTGCTTTGCATGTCACCTAAAGCCTAACATTATACATATACATTCTCCAAAGAGAAACAATTATGCACTGTATCATAAATTTAAATCTTTTTGATACTAGGTGCTTATCATTATCATATTCTCAAACACCATTATAAGGTTAATATGCTTTTGTTTTTGTTGTGTCTTTCAAGAAATGAAAATAATCATGTAGTGCTATTTTTAAAAATTAATAATTTAAATTAATTATTGGCTACTTTTTTACAATAATTTTAAAAAAGAGCAAGAGATCAGAACTATCCTTCAGATAGTTGCATGGGCTGTGCCTTTGGTGACAATAATAAACTGAACAAGTCAAGCAAGTCATTTTTAGTCTACAAGGATGAAAAGTGTGCAAGTCCTAAAAAGGAGATAAAAAGGGTATAAAAATTTGAACACACAGAGTGGTAGAGTGGAAGAAGTGTGAGCTCAGCAGTCTGGTGGCCACCTATTAATCTAGTCTCTGTCCCCAACAATCTGGGTGGCCTTGGCCTCATCATAACTTTTCCAGCCCTCAGTCTGCATATTTGTGAAATGCAGATGAGAGGATAAGATATAATCAAAGTTTCATCAGGGCCTTATCTTTCTAATAAAATAAAATAAGGTACAGCCATCCTAAAGAACTTAGAAGTAGAGGAAATAAGATTGTCCTCAGAGAGGGCATTTATAATTAATTAAATACAACAGTTCAGAATAGAGATATGCAAAGTCAGCTTAATGAAGTCAAGTTGTTAACACATTTCTGGGACTTGACTATCATATGATTGAATATATTAATATTAATATGTCTAAAGAAAGAATGTGTCAATCAAAACAGGAATTGGTCACCCTGGGGAATAGGAAAACAAGCTTCTGGGATGACAAATTGGGCAATAGTACCTATTTAGGAACTGTCCAAGAGAGGAGGAATCTTTGCTATTGGACTCCAGCCTAGGGTATCCTACCCCACAGTAGATGAGATGGCTTTCCGGTACTTTAAGTGAAAGTCCTGTTCATCAATCTGATTTCTATTTGGCTTTGTGGTTGTCTTATCTACTGGGATAGTGATGCTCTTAGACAAGAGCAATGTCTATTCCATTTGCCATTCCAAGCTTAAAAATGGGCATTTTGGTTATAACTCAGCTTTATTTGTAGCTTACCTACACAAATTAACAAGTGGAACAATGTGTTGTAATCTACAGTCACATTTCTCATTATAAATACCCAACCTGATATTTGGATTGCTTATATGTATATCAGCCTTTAGGAATTTGGAAAATGCAAACCCATCAATAATACGCTTTCATTATGCTAAAAAAACAGATTTATAAACTTATAAAATGAGTATTAGAACCCAGAGTGGCCTTATTTTATGAAGGTAAATGCCGCTGTGTGGCTAACTGCCTAAGAAGCAAGCCAGCATTCCCCAGATGGCACCTGTCTAACTGGTCGTTTATAGACTTATCGTGATTGTCAAAGGACAATTAGGGGAAATCAAAATCTCAGGTAGACAAATGGTTGTGAGGGCAGTTGTAGACTAAGTTTATATGTATTTCTAGTAGCAGATTAAATTTAGTTTTTAGTTTAATCCATGAACATATCAAATCACTAGAGTGCTGGGCTAGAATGTGTAGCAGTACTCACACTGATAAACATGATGTTGCAGGGTACCATCACAATATTGGAACATTTTGTTAACTAACATATTGGCTAAATCAATATGTTGATCTCCAGAAAGGGGATACAAAGATATGTGAGTAAAAGTTTATACTTCATAGAATGTAAAACTTATGGATCACCTATCCTACTTCATGGATCCAAATTCCCTCTGCCTGTAAAAGAGCTAATTGTACCTTTGGGCTGCCTGTTTTGTGCCATATGAACAACAGATGCTATGTTCCGTCAAAGGCAAAATTAACCATGGCTAGTTGTCCATACGAAGCCGAACATGTCTTAGCACGCACTTTTTCTAACTTTGTTCTACTTTCTATGGTACTGATTTTTTGCCCTATATTACAAAAACTAGGCTTCTATCAACTCTATAGTATTCAGAAAAAAGATCATAACTTGGTAGGTTGGTGTAAGTAATAATTTCCAAGCAATGAATTTCTAGGTTTTTGTCTAACACTTTGTGAATACATTTCAGCCACTTGAAATCCCAATGTTTCACTGTTCCATCTGTACTTAAAAATGTGTGCTGCTGTCAACAACGAAATGCAGGGATTAGAGTTAGAATTTTCTTTGACTGAGGGTTTCAACAGCTTCATATTATTGAGTTCCCAAGTGTCATTAAGTCCTAGCTGAGTAATAAAATAAGCAGACACATGAAGTCTTCTAGGTCCCCAAAGTAGTGTTTAATACGTTCCTATAGGCATTGAGGTATATGACATCTAACAGTGCCTCATAGACCCAAGTGAATCTAAAGGTTTCCTTAAATGCTTAATTCTTAGAGGTTAACAGCATATGCACAGGCAAATACACTTTAGTATTTTTGAAAACCAACAGAATTAATTAAAATACTGAACAATCAACCTTAAATGATAGTGCCTATCATATTTATTCATTCAACAAATAAGATCCTCTGTGTGTGAAGCTTTTATGTTTAAGGATATATATACACACATAATTTAATTCTTTCTTTTTTTTAATTTTTGGATACATAATTGTATATATTTATGGGGTACATGTGATATTTTGATACAAGCATACAATGTGTAATTATCAAATCTGGGTAAATGGAATATCCACTACCCCAAACATTTATCTTTTCTTTGTGCTGGGAACATTTCAAAGCTACTCTTCCAGATATTTTGAAGTATACAATAAAATATCGTTAACTACAGTCGCCCTATTGTGCTACTGAACACTAGATCTTATTTCTTCTATCTAATCGTATTTTTATACCTAATAACCAACTCCTCGTTACCCCTACTTCTCCACTATACTTCTCAGCCTCTGGTAACCATCATTCTATTCTCTACCTCCATGAGATCAATCTTTTTAGCCCTCACATGAGTGAGAACATATGACAGTTGTCATTCCGTGCCTGGCTTATTTCATTTAATGTAATGTCCTACAGTTCTATCTGTGTTTTGCTTATGACAGAATTTCATAATTTTTATGGCATAATAATATTCCATTGTGTATTAATACTGAATTTTCTTTATTCATTCATTGATGGGCACTTAGGTTGATGCCATATCTTGGCTATTTTGAATAGCAATAGGTTCCATATATTTTATCCTGCAGAGCAGGACATTTTTGGAATAGAGAAAGGATGGTATTGGAAATATATCAGAACAACAGTCATAAACCAGGGCCATATCAGGCACATCATGACATATATGCACCCTACTATCATAGAAAATGGTAATGAAAAATGCAGTCCTTGCTCTCTAGGCATTTATAGCTCACTGAGAGACAGGAATTTAAAAAAGAATATGATTATTCTATTTTCTTTTTCTATCACCATTATTGTTCAAGGTTTTATATCAAATATTTCCTTGTATGTTTTTATTTGATCCTTAAAGAATCTTATTATATAATTACTATTAGTGTCCTCATTTTATACCTGAAAAAAATGAGTAAAAGAGAGTTTATGTTAATTACCTAAATTCACAGGGCTAGAAAGTAGAGAAGGTAGAATTTAAAACCATACAGTTTGATTCAAAACCTTAACATATCACTTACCTCCCCAAAGTGGCATCTTATGATACATTATAGTAGGGAAAGGATCAGGTATTCTGGGACCACATAAAAGGAGTACCTAAGCAAGCCTCTTAGACCAATCAAAACTCTCAGGAAGAGGCGACGAATAAGCTGTTTACCAAGTTAGCCAAGAGAAAGGGGTGGGAACAAGTGGAAGAGACAAGAAATATAGTTAGTAGGCAAAGCATTGTCATTTCCTTCAAGACTAGTGACACATAGCAGTCATTATATACATTATGTTCCTTTTTTTTTTTTTTTTTTTTTGAAACAGAGTCTCACTCTGTTGCCTGGGCTAAAGTGCCGTGGTATCAGCCTAGCTCACAGCAATTTCCAACTCCTGGGCTCAAGCAATGCTCCTGCCTCAGCCTACCGAGTAGCTGGGACTACAGGCATGTGCCACCATGCCCAGCTAATTTTTTTCTGTATATTTTTGTTGTCCAGCTAATATCTTTCTATATTTTTAGTAGAGATGGGGTCTTGCTCTCACTCAGGCTGGTCACGAACCATGTTCCCTTTTTTATTACTATTAAGGAACAATTGATAAAAATTATTTATATTTACAGTGTGCAACATGTTTTGATATATGTATGCATTGTGAAACAGTTAAATCAAGCTAATTAATATTTCCATCCTTTTACGTACTTATCATGTAAGATCTACTCTCTTAGCAATTTTCATGTATATGATACATCATTATTAACTGTAGTCACCATGCTGTACACTAGATCCTTTAAAGGTAGCCCCAGCACAGGTTCATTAAAGATATGAGCTATCTAATTTAAAAGAACAAATAATATATGTCATGGGTTGAATTGTGTGTCCCCAAAAGACACGTTAAAGTCTTAATTCCAAGCACTTCAGAATGTGATGTTATTTGGAAATAGGGTGTTGCAATGTAATTAGTTAAGATGAGAATACTGGAGTAGGGCGAGCCCTTCATCCAACATGACTGATGTTCTTACAAGAGGAGCAAAACACCAGGTGAAGGCAGATACACGCACATATACATAACATGTGATGGCAGAGGCAGAGACTAGAGCGACGCCCCTGAGAGTCAAGGAACATCAAGGATTGACAGCTACCACCAGAAGCTAAGAAGAGGCAAGGAAGGATTCTATCCAGAATCTCAGAGGAAGGAGGGCCCTGCTGACACCTCGGTCTCAGAATTCTAGCCTCCAAAATGTGAGAGAATAAATTTCTGTTGTTTTAAGCACATTGCTTATGGTTCTTTCTTATGGAAGCCCTAGGAAACTAACACATTATACAATCATGCAATTCAGGCACTTGCACAATTTTGGAGTTAGAGAACCAGTTAGACTAATGTGGGATGTTAGCTGATGTCCAATTTAAATATCTCATGAACTAGGCTTACATTCATTCTATATATTAATACATACAATACTTTTGTGCTGTTTCAGAAAACTCTTTCCAACTATTTGTAAGTTTGATTGGCTACAGTCCATCTTCTTGAAGGTGGTGTGAAAAGTTATTCAAAATTGTCAGTTGCTCTGATTATACATGGTGTCAACACACAAGATCACCTAAATTTGCTACCATATTGCAGACCTGGATGCCTAAAAGTTAATATTGAAAAATCAGAGAATTTCTATGACACTCAATAGAGAAGACACTAATTAACTAAGGATTTTGTTCTGTTCAAGCTTATCCGACATCATTTAATGATTTCTGCCAAAGGCAAGTAAGTAAACAAGAAGGGCCCAGGTTGTACCGGATAATGTTTTCTCATGTACCACAAGAAGCAGAAAAAGGAAGAAATCAATGTTTGCTGATGGAAAAAGATAAAACTGTCAGGAAAATAAATGTTATTTTTAGTTTTTTGTTGAGACCTTGGCACTAAAAGAAAGTCAAAATAAAAGATTAACAATTCCTTAAAAAATAATTGATTGGATCATTCTTAATAACTGTTTCTTTATTTTTCAGTACTGGAAATACATTTTATAAGCACCTTCCTTATATGGCATAAGTTAATCTCTTCAGATCATAGAATGATTTTTATTTCATATTGATTTTGAAGCATCTCTTAGCATTTTCAGAAAAAGGCTGAGATGAGTCTAATTTAGAATAAATGTTTCATGTTTATAACCAGCATTGGTATAGATTATTAATTACCACTGACAGTATATTCTTTAGCATAGAAGTAGATAGGTAGTACTTTCTATAATGTGAGTAAACTTATTAATTTTAAATTTCAAACTTCCATATTTTAAAGTCATTCCAAGAAGTACTTCATTAGATTAGAGATTTGAAAACTGAAGCAAATCTAATTGTCTTAATTGGCATCATTATGTGTTAACCATAAGTGAAAAGGATGAATTTGATTCAATAGGGCCACAAGTAGATCACTACTATATTTACTTCAAGCTACCTCTTTAAAATAGTAGTGATAAATATAACTATAAATGATCATTTACAACATGTTGAATATGCTCAAATGAGTAGTACTTTCTGGACTTTATATAACATATACTTAAAGCATATGCATAACATATACTCATAAAAATGGGTCAATTAATTTGATTATCATTCCCTCATAAAAAATTTACTTCATGCTATGCTAACGTCAGTTAATCTGAGGGAAAAAACTATATTGTGGGATATCTACCATTTAGTGATTGCTCCAGCTAAACAGCACATTTCTTAATTATGTCAATAGGAGTGGGTTTTCTTAAGAATAAAAATAAATGGGAACAGTGACACAGGGAATCAGGAAAACCCAGTACAAGAAAACGTTATTGCTCAGGTCATTGCTGAGAGTGACTGGAGCGCCATTCTACTGGGGACCTCTGAGGAGCCAAGTAGAATGTACACCAGAACTGCCTGACCAAGGGACAAAAAAAAGGGGAGCATGTATTGACTGAATCCTACTCCTTTTTGACCAAAGAGGAATGCAAATTAGCACTACCTCTATGGAAAACAGTATGGAGATTTCTCAAAAAACCTAAAACAGAACTATCATTTGATCCAGCAATCCCACTACTGGGTATCTACCCAAAGGAAAAGAAATCATCACATCAAAAAGATACTTGCACTCATATGTTTATTGCAGCACTGCTCACAATAGCAAAGACGTGGAATCAAACTAAGTGTCCGTCAAAGGATGACTGGATAAAGAAAATGTTTTTATATATACACAATGAAATACTATTCAACAATAAAAAGGAATGGAATCATGTATTTTGCAGCAACAGATGGCACTGGAGGCCATTATCTTAAGTGAAACAACTCAGACACAGAAAGAAAAATATCACATATCACATGTTCTCACTTATGAGTGGGAGCTAGGTAATATGTAAACATGGGCTTAGAGAGTAGAATGATAGACAATGGAGTCTTGGAAGGGTGAGGGAATGGAAGGGGATAGATGATGAGAAATTACTTAATGAGTACAAAGTATGTTATTCTGGTGATGGATACTCTGTGTTCACCACTAAGCAATCTATGCATGCAACAAAGTTGTCCTTGTACCCCATAAATTTATGTAAATTTTTTTAGAAATAGCAATTAGTATTCTAGTGTAAAAAGTAACTAGACCATATTGCTTGATCAGCAAGGAAGTGTACACTAAAACCTGGACTTGCTGCAGAGTTCTATCTTGCTCTGAGCCCTACTTGAAACTGATAACCTTCAAAGTTAACTGATATAGTGACTAGAAGCAATATTCTAGATGTAGTATATGCAGCCCCTAATATCCAGAAGTCTACCTTATGCTGGGACGCCCATCCTTAGTGGTAGGGTTTGTGAGGAATAAGAACTTTTATCACTGTCTGGCATGCACATATCTTACGATGGCATCCAGAGTATTGCTACTTCGTTGCACAGGTAAAAATGTCATGATATAATCAATATAGTGGACTAGTACAGATGCTCCTCAATTTATGATGGGGTTACCTCCTAATAAACTCATTGTAAGTTGAAAATGCACTTAATACATCGAACCAACTAAACATCATAGCTTAGCCTAGCCTACCTTAAACATGCTCAGAACACTTATATTAGCCTACATTTGGGCAAAAACATCTGGCAGCACAGTACACTATAGAGTATTGGTTGTTTACCCTCATTATAGTGGGGCTGACAGAGAGCTGGGGCTCACTGCCACTAAGGAGCACCTTGAGAGAGTAGTGTACTGCATATCACTAGCCTGGGAAAAGGTCAAAATTGAATATAAGGTTCCTACTGAATGCTTATTGCTTTCTCAACAGTCTAAAGTAGAAAAATCGTAAGTCAGGGACTGTCTGTATAGTGTTCCATGGATTACAAGACAATCAAGTTCCCTGTGCAATATAATGTTACAGAGAGTAACAGAGTTAACCCTGACCTAGGTCAGAGCTGTACATATGAATTACTGTCCATTCCACATAAAAACAAACCTTTTAATTCTATTTCTTGATATGCATTGAAAAGCATGCATTTGTCAAATGACTGCATACCAGCTAGTACCAGAGGTGACTTGTTCTTGTGAAGATATCACATCTGGTCCAGCAGCTGTGTTGGTTTGATTCTTTACAATAGTCTATCGTATGGCATAATGCACCTGACGTTTTAGGTATTTTACATGTGAAATGAATAGGTACATGATAGAGACTACCACCTCCTTCTTTGATAAGTCTTCTTTGATGAGTCTTTGATAATCTCTGAAATTTCTCCTGGGATGCAGTATTATTAATGATGTCGTATACTGGTTTGAAGGGAGAGTTTTATAAGATTCCACCAGATCTTTCCTACCAAAATAATTCTGACTTATTCCACAGGTCACATAACTAATGTGAGGATCCTGCCAGCTGCTAAGTATGTCCATCCCAATTATGCACCTAGGAGTCTAGGGGAAATAATCATAGACTAACCCACTTATCTGGGCCAGGACTCCATTTAGCTCTTGCCTTTCATAAGCCCCCACTCTAACTAGGTTAGTGTTACAAGACCTCTGGAGTCATTGCTAGCTCAGACTCCATACCTTCGAGAGCTCTCAAAAGCCCTTGATATTTCTCTTTTCCCAGTGCAAATTGCTATGTAAAATAGCTATTAATCCCTTTGAAGATGGACTCAGATAGTATTTTTCAGGTAATTTTAGTGATATTGCTAGACCTTTCTAAAGGAAACCTGGCTTAACCTGGTGGTTCCATGAAATAGTTTAAATCTGGAAATTGAATAATTGTGACCTTCCATTGTAATGAAAAATGTCAACTTCCTTAAGGTGTCATTTTTGTCTGCTTGTATAAGTCAAGTACCTTGCTAGTCAGCTACCCCTATATTTCACCCCTAAAGACACCATGATCTATTACCAATCACCACAAAGCTGCATTGATAAAAGCATTCTGGTTGCTACTTTGACCTTGCTACCCTTTATACTATTTATATTATTACCTATATTGAGGCTGTTGGTGAAGTGTTACTGCCTAACTTCTGCCATTTCTGAATACTATCATACCTTTGATTTTAGCATCTCCTATTGCAACCCTGGTTTACAGAGGACAGTCACCCCAAGCTTCTGAAAGATGCCAGTGCCCATCTGACCAGTGCATTTCTTACAGTGAATGTACTTTGGGAACTCTCTAAATATAAATCTCGCATGATAAGTCCATGCTAATATTTCCATGTCCCTGAGCGTTCTGAGCCCTCTTCAATAGTCTATGAAGGCAGTTGCTACCTCTCTACCCTACTTACTGTAACTTTTCATGGTGTCTAAATTTCAAAGAACCATCATAACAGCATATTAGGACTGGCTTTTGATAGTCTTACTAATAATTAAACCTAAGTAATGGAAGAGTGTTTTCACTTCAAATTCTCCCTGGCCCAATATTATCAAAATCTAGAACCATATTATAGCTATTTCAAAATCCAGTAGCCAAGTCTGGGTATATGGCTGAGACCAACTTTAACAGGACAGGCAGGACTACTCCACTTACTTTATTTGGTTAAATGCAACTGTACAGTGATGACAGTAATAGTGTAGAATTATTAAGTTTATAGAAGAAATTATTATTTTAAATCAACAACCCCCATCACAAATATTATTATGATTTTTTAAGCATTCATGTTGTGCTAGGCACTCTGTTAAATGATTTACATGTATTGTCTTATGAAGTACATTGACTAATATTTTTTGAGAGAGTATGTGGAATGTACAATAAATGGTTCTTCTAAGCACAAAAATTTTCTATAGAATTAAACAAAAGATGAGTTTTGAGAAAACAATTAGTAGGTTCAGATCTCCTGAGGAGCAATGATGACTGTATTCATGAGAATTTTAATTAAATTTTTTTAAAAATGTTTTGTTAATTTTGACTCACTGGGAGTAAAAAGTATTAGTATTTTGGAAGCATATTAAAGTGTTGGCTCAAAAAAGGCTTTTTCTATATAAAAATCAATGGAAACAAAACAATTTGAAGGTATGACATCAACTATCAGAAAGACTAAATAAGCTATGCTAAGTACATTTACCCATGTAACCATGAACTCAAAGATTTCTGTGGCTTGGGAATAGGACTAGGCATGTATATGGGGGTGGAGGGGGGCAGGGGAGATTGTGAAAGCAGCCATTGATATGGAATTTTTGATTAATAAATTTTTGGATGCTTGTCCTAAGCACTTCTCACATAGCCAAATATTAGTTGTTTTAGTTGGATATTCTTTCACATGATGCAGCAGACAGATCCTATATAAATATATATATATTTATATATTTATCACAGATGAAAAGAGCAAATTATATTGAATTCCATACCACAAAAAGAAATACATGTAATATTTGATTGTTTCTGATTAGATAGCAGAACCCAATTTTATCCATATTAATTGGACATAAATCCAAAAATCTAGTATGTCTATTTTTTAATGTGCATGTATTAGCATTTTTGTAAGAAATTTAATAGACTTAATCAGAAAAAGTATTAAATTAAGAATCAAAATATATAAAATATCTACAAAGAACAATACAAAGGTAGAACTAATTGTTTCAAACTGAAGAATTGGTTACCAAAGTTTACTAAGATTTTCATTATTGTAAGATTAACACCTTAGAATCTGCACAGATTAACAAGGATAAAAATACCAAATACTTTGCAACAACCTTGATAGTTAAAAATGCATTTATATAACAATCAAATGACTAAACATGATTCTATTATAAAATTGAAAAACTAGCCTTGCCTTGTTTTTTATCCAAAAAGCAAGCACTCACTGGAGTAAAGGTGTGATAAACTAGTAGACAATTTTAATGATTCTTAGACGAGTGTTTTGGATATAAGTATTTTTTTTAAACAGTGGTTTTCAGAAATATTTTAGTGATGAAAAATATTCAAATGAAATCTTATCCAGAAAGCTAGCATATAAAATACAGAAAAGTAGAGCTGCTTTGTTTGACGTACATTTTTGTTTTGTTTTTGAAAGGAGAAGGAAAGGTTAGTATCTTCCCACCTTCCAAATATGCATACGCATGTTTATTTCTAAAGCAAATTCAAAGACCCCCACATTATACTGGTTACAGTTAAAACTGTCTTTCTGTCTGAGAAGTCTGTCTGAGAATATTCTAAGTTCAAATTTCAAAATATGCCTACTGAGAACTTCTTTTTAAAAGCCTGTCATGCTTTCTACTACATGATCTCACTGCAACTACAATGTACTGTAATTAAAATCCCAACATTTATTTGGGTGGGGAACATGAAAAGCTCATTTTCTAATTCACAGGGGAAAAATGTTTGAGATCAACTGAGGAAATACTGAAAAACAACTATAAAGAAACGACTTGCTCTTTTATATATCAAACTATATTATAAAGCTATAGAAGTTAACATATAATGGCATTGGTACAGAAAAGAGTGACAGAAGTACAAAAAACCGTAATTTTCTTACTGATAAAAATAGCATTTTAAAAGGGCAGGATGGAATGCTGACTATCTTGTTTGGATAAGGGCAAGATAGAAAAAGAGAAGAAAGAGAAAGAAAGAACACTAGATTAACACTTCATACTATGGAGCAAACAATTTCCTGATGATTAAATTGTCAGATGTATACATAACTACAAGCTCTTAGGAAAAAAACACACATTTTTTTAAAAATATCTTATATGGATATGAAGCAGACCTTGCTAAAGTAGGTACAAAATTCAGAAGCCAAAAATGATTCATCTTTTAAAAACAAAAACCTCTGAAAAATAGCATAAACAATGTTAAAAGACAAATAACACCTCGGGAGGTATTAGTAAAATTTGCAACATGTTTATGAGCAATCAAATTTATTAATAGATAAACTTTACAACTCTCATTGCTACAGGAGTAGGTATCAGATTGAGAAATTTACTGGTAAGTGAATGAGAAACTTCTCTCTTCCACTGAATTTCCAACTATTGTTAAGCTCAGATTAGACAAGCAAGAAAGTTATTTCAGCTTCACAGATCTACAAGAAGACAAGTAGCAAACCAGTAAGAAAGTAGAAGATAAGAACAACCAATAAACAGAGAAGATGTACAAATAATTGATAAATGTGTGGGAAAATGCTCAAACTGACTGGTGATTTAAAATACAAATTTAAACTGCAATAGAATGTAGTATACTTTCTTGCACTCAAATTGGCAAAAAATCAAAAAAAGATTCACTCAAGAAAGTAAAAGGTCACTGTCAACTTTGAATAAATCCATTTTTCAGAAGGAAATTATCCTACAACAATGCTAGCATATATTTCACAAAGATGTACACACACACATACACGCAAGTGTTCATTAGATTATTATTTGTAATAGTGAAAATTTGAGAACTTCCCATAGAGAACCATCAAGCTAGACCCATACTTGGTGCTTTGGACACATGGCCAAGTGAAAAAATTATCTAATGTATTAAAATTGAAAATAGAATATGGACATATGTAATTATATTAATGTAAATGCAGTGAATAAGGACTGCAAGGTGACACACCAAACTATTTAATATTTACCTCTGGGAAGGTGGGGTTGGAGGAGGAAGAGGAACATTCATGCTAAATATTGTATTGTTTAAATCATTTACAAGAAAACTCTATTCATAATTTATTTGAGTTGTGTGATAATTTTGAGAGAGAGGGGAAAGCAGAAAGAGAAAGGGAGGAAGGAAGGAAGGAAGCAAGAAAAGAAGAAAGGAAGGGATTTAGGGAAGAAGAAAGGGAGAGTGAAAGTGAGTCGATAGCTGAATCCTGAAATCATAGACAATTAGAGCTTGTACTAGATTGTCAGATTTACTGACAAAACCTAACTTCCTTTCTTTCTTATTTCATCATGTATCTTTATAATAAACCCTCATTAAATGAGGTAGTCTGTACATAACTCTATTTCTTGCAAGCTAAAAAGGCTAATTAACAGAAATGTATAGGCTCTGCAGAGCATTAAAATAAAAAATACTGAAACTGATTTAAACGCATCTAATTTAAAACAGAATATAGGAATGTTAAAACCATTTTTAAAATCTACTTATTTTCATATGTACACATTCAACTCTAGACCTTAGAGTTGATGCTCCCAAATTACTTAAAAATGAAGCCAACATATGTTTCTATTACATGCCAACATAATGTTTATTATGTACCAAGAATGTGTATATGTAAGCTCTCCAAAAGATTCTATGATATAACTCTGATGGCTATTGTCATCCTTATTACATAGATAAGAAAACTGAGGCATGAAGAGCAGAGTTTAAGGAACTTTCCCAAAGTCACACTGTTAGTTGTGGTGGAGCCGGGGTTATATCCAGGTAATCGGGTCCCAGTGTCATGCTCTTAACCACGGAATTGCACTGACCTCTCCTCGCTTGTATTCCTTGGATACATCAATACCCTCAAGTTATTACTCATTAGAAACAACATATTTTGAAAGAAAAATTTAAAGAGTCTAGGGAAAAAAATGCTGCTTTAGAATACTTGCAGAAATGGATAACCTTTACAACTCTCCCTGCTACAGGAATAGGCATCAGATTAAGAAATTTATTGATAAGTGAACGAGCAACTTCTCTCTTCCACTGCATTTCCATCTATCGTCATGCTCAGATTAGACAAGGAAAAGAGTCATTTCAGCTTCACAATATCAGCCAAGAAAAATCATCCTCAGGACGCATTGCCAACACAATGCCCTTTAGTCTTTGGCCAGGGATGCCAAGCCCCAGCTGTTCTGTCAGCCTTCTTTATACAGTTTGTTGACAAGGAGGAGGCCCAGTTAATTTTCCAAATTGGCAATATACACTGAAATGGATTCACCTGCAAACATTTGAATTATTTCTAGGAATGAATGAAAAAATGTTGATACTGGGACAATTCATTTTTCTTAGGATCAGAAAACAATGAAATGGTTCCAAAAATGGAACAGCTTAGGGGGAAAAATGTTAAGTAATGATTTATTCCTTTGTTTCAGAACTGGTTCTGGACTGGCTAGAGATCAAAGATTGTACTCCTGATTATGAACGATAAAAGGGAATATGTACGGAAAAAATAAGAAATTTGTAATATTGAAAGGATGTAAGAATAGAGAGAGGAATAGCAGAGAAATACCTGGGGTGAGTTAGTAACAGAGATAAGAAGTTGCATTTTTAATTATAATTTGGAGTTCAGAAGGTATAGATTTGGTACATTCAGTGTGGGAATGATGGGAGCCTCAGTGAGCCTTCTCTTGCCATGAACTGCCTCTCGTAAAGCTCCCTGAAGTTTCTTTTAGATTTGTTTAGATGCTCCGGTTTTGATCCCAAACTGGAATCTGGAATTTTTTTTATTTCATGTCTATAAATACAAAAAGTACAATCAATTATAACAACACTAAATTTTCTTTGAGCTAATATTCTCTGCAGTTGATTCCATAATTTTTAAAATTTTGGTAAGATTATTTCATTGGACTCCATTGTTTTCTGTATAAATTTTAAAATAAAAATGCTTTACATACCTGTTTCCTTGTATCAGATTTTAACAATTATCACTTCTGTCCTTATATATTGTCTTTTGAAATCATTTTTTTTCCAACAAAGTCTAATTATTGTGGGTCAAATTTTGTGGAATCAATTTTAAATCAATTTTATTAATATTCTTTAATCTATTTTCATTTAATAACAAATGCTATAATTTGCAATTTTAGACATTGTTTTATTTTTATTCAATAATTTTAATAATTATTTTTTCTAGATTATTTTTGCTTATTTCATTTTACCAAAAGCATAAGTTTTATAGAACATATTTATCATTTCAATTTTATGAATCTATCTATCTAATGTTTCATTCCATGAAGTTTCTTAGGCTCATTTTTATTTGTTCTTCAGGGTCAAAATGGTATGATCAAAAGATCCTTGAGTATTAGTAGCTAAGGATGGCAGAAGCAAAAATCAAGGTTAAAATGGTAAGTTCATAAAACCTTCACACTACTCTTCACTTTCGCCTCTACAGCTATGTTACCTGGATTTTTTTTTTTCTGTAAAAAAAATAGTTAAAATATGTAACTTTGTCTACTAAATGAGACTTCTTTTCTTGCCATAGTGTTTGTGTTCATTACCAATGTGAATTTTCAATTATTCAGGTTATTAACAATAGGAATTATCAATTATTGAGTAAAACATCTCAATACTCTGTATCCAAATTAGATTTTTGCATCATATATACATAACATAAATATATTACCTTATATCTAACTCTTTTGTTTCTGTAAGTTTTTTCTTTGCATATTGTTGTAATCTTAGTGACTTTCGAAAGTCTTAATTGTTATTTCTGCTGTTAAATTAGCTTAAGAAAGCTGATGATTCTGAAAGCCTGAGTGCATATAGCACCTGCAAACGTTTATTTTTCAAAGTTTTCCAGGAATATAATGACTAGGAGTAAGGAGGATACATGTGACTGGTGCATTACATCCTCAGAACAAATGCCTCTTCGGTTGCAATTATGTCATCATGAAATCATGTTCCACATTCTAAAATAAATTCATTGCCATATGAATTGTTATCTTACTGAGATATTTTTGTAGTTGTCTTTTTAACAGCTTCCTTAGAAGTGTTTTCTAAATTTCTCACAATACCAAAACAATTTTATTTCATTTTATTGCATGTGGATGCCTCAAGCTTGAACGTTCGGAAATCACCACTCTTGTCCTGCATTTCACATACACTTTGCACTGAAGTTACACACACACACACACACACACACACGTATTAATAGTTTTAACTAAATCTCCTAAAATATACACTTTTTCACTTCTGAGAAAGGTCAAAGAATTTTCCACGGTGTCACAGTTCGGGACTCACCTGTGGACGTGGATGTCCTGTGACCAGACAAGTCAATTCTAGGGTTTCTCCTTCCCGGATGGTGTAGACCCTTTCGGAGTAGCGCTCCTCCTCAATGTTACAGGCCAACCCTGAGTGCACGATACGAACCGTGGGAGGCGCTGTTGAGTCAGGGACAAAAGAGACAAGATACATAAAAAGATAAGTAAATCGTCTTCCCATGAACCATCCTGATTGTAAGAGCAATTCTTATTAGACTTCACCGTAGTCATATCCATCAATCTCAACACTTGCCAAGCAATTAGATTTTGCTGGACAGAAAACTTCAAACTTATCTTAGCGTCACCAACACATTTGCAGGGGAACAGAGTGGTGAGAGATGCCTCAGGAAATCAGCGTTAGTACAAGATCACATGATACAGTTTGATTGTTAAAATGTGAGAAGGCTCCTTCCTTTCTGAAACCCAAACTTCAGTAAAGAAAAGGTAGTGAAAAAGAATAAAGACAATCGGAAGGGAAAGAGGAATCTAAATTGAAGACAGCGGCATTTATCTACTAATTATATAAGTCCTGTGGTACAAGTAAGAAGCTAAAGAATAAGTTTGTTTCTCAGGAACTGAAGACCAACTTAATTAACAATATTTATAGATGCTTACACTGATATAAGCAAAAGATAATGATTGAATTAAGTCATTGAGGAAGGCAATAAATTATTGATGCCTTAGTCTAAAATTCTGATTCGAAAGAAACTTAGTTCTCATGAAGCTGCTAAAATGCCTAAATATAATTTTCTCCACTTCAGTGCCACAGGGGCCAATCAAATTTGACTAGCACTCCGCTTTCATGTCATTGGAAACAACTATGTACAAAAACCCTATGGGCCATAGAAGTACTGAACTAATAAGATATTGTACCTGCTATCTGGTAAATTACTGACAGCTACTAGCCTCAGATTGGAGAGCATCCCCATTTGTTAACTCAGCATTTTTATTTGTAATACATTTATTTGGGTATGGAAGAAAAAAGGTTATTTTACTTAAAGGCAAGTGGTAAGTCTGTATCTATATAAAAAGACAGTGATCTCAAGAATTTCTGGAAGAAATCTTCAACCTACATAGCAATATTACTAGAAGAGGCTGTGACTGCTTAAAAATTAATGCTGGTACATTAGAAATTTTTTACTTAGCATTAAAAAGATCGTGAATCCTATAGAATTTGAAAGGGAATTTTGTGATTTTATGGGAAAAAAAAAAGACTATAAAGCCAAATTATGGGAATATCCCTTCTGGGGAAACCTGTTTTGAAAGCAAAATAGAATAGTTAATTTCTAATATCTAATTCTTTGTTTCATATTAATATAACATAAATGCACAGGACACTCATAGAGCTTAATCATTGAAAAGGGTATATTTTATTATCCTTCTTTATTTCAGGTAGAAACTAGAAGATGGAAAAGCTCACTTATGGATAATAAAACAATTGGTTATTTCCATCTCTTTCTGAGTACCAAAGCATAATCTTGTTTTTCAACCTTAAAATTCAGCACCCTGCTCTCCAATATGCATCATCAAATGGCATGTAAAAACTTCCAACAGTAGGATATGAATGAAGAGTTTTTCTGGAAAAGTATCTTTTACATTCAGGGTGCATAATAACCACCACCAATAACTTGTTAAAAATACAGATTTCAGAGGTGTACACAGAGACCTGATAAGTCGGCAGAAACCCCAGGAATTTGCATTTTTACCAAATACCCCAGGTAACTTCAATGATACTACTACTTAGACTAGATTATTGGAAATACTGTTCTGGTTCTTGTAAATATTTAACATTTGTTGACTAAAGTAAAATACTCCAAGGGATAAAATGCTTTTTTTCCTTTGACTTTTTAAGTAACTAAACTTCATGCCAAGTATTATTTCACTGGTTTGAAAAATTAAATGACATTTAAACAAATCAAATGTCTAGTTTGGTCTATAAAACCAATTTACCAAAAATTTTCTACATGTCTTTGGACTCTGTCTAGACATCGTAATAATTTGTTTGGTTTTATGACATTAGAAATCCTTATCTTTAGTGTTTCTCTGGGTGCTCTGATACGTTTCACACAATGTTTTTTACAAATCATTTCCGACAGTGATCAAATTTAGACTTCAATTTAGATAAGTAATACTTGCAAGGTATTTATTTTTAGACATCTGTCTTATATAGCTGTATCCATACTATAGAGGTTAACAAACTGATGGCAATCAATAAATGCTTGCAAAACAAACATAGAAAAAATTTAAATAGAAAACATAGACCTACTATCTTGAAATATATTGCCATGCCAAATTTAGCTTCATAAATGATAGCCCACATGTTTATTAATATATCTAATTATATAGTGACATGACATCTTTTCCAGACTAATTTACACTTGTTATTTTTGCTTTAATTCAAATCAATGCATAGTATTGTTATTTTTAAGATATATCTTTCAAAAACATCATTATGCAAATAAGTAGCTTTATTTAAACCATTTAAATTATACAGTAAGCACACTGTGACATTTACAAGGGTTAATTTTCTGCTATTTTCTTCTATATTTTAACACATTCTTGGAAAAGGTAATTGCCTATATACTGCAATGATCATGAACCTACCACCTATCCTGTAGGAGTGTAGAATATTCCACTAAATTATAAGTGTTAAAGATGTATTCTTCTTAAGTATTCACTAAAATATATGCTCAGTACGTTAGCTGCTCCATGACAAGGTGAACATTTTGGAAGCTTCTATTACTTCTTTTGTCTGTAGAAAAGCTCATTTGAAAGGGCCTTAGATAGAGGTCATCCAGGTCAATGCTCTTATTTCCATATTAGGGAAAGAAACCTTGAAGACATCAAATGACCTGGTCACAGTCCTGTGGCTAGTTATAGCTTAAGGGAGACCAAAACCATTGGTGCTTTGTACTTTTTACTACTTCATGCTGTCTATTAAAACTATGCCTCTATCATAGTTAAATCCAGGTTCTAAATAACTCCAAAACTAGACCTAGAGTAGACTAGGGATATAAAAAGGATGAAGAAATTGTTCATAAAGTAGTTAGAGCACCATAACTAGACAAAGAATGTGAGTAGTATAATTCATCCTGCCTCCAGTCCCTGCCAAATCCATGACATCTTACAAGTACCAAACTGGCATTTTGAAATTTCTATTTTTACTATTTTCCTGATTAAGAATCTACATTATCCTCTGATGACTTTTCACAGCATCCTCATACCTTTGCATGGGTGGCATTTAGATTCTCTGTAAAGGGTCCTCAGACTGACCATCCAACCTGAAACCTCATTTCTCTGTAATAAGCAGCCTATCACCTGTGGAAAGGTGAAGGACCCTGAGATTTTAAGTGTCTTTGCTCATGATGTTCCCCACCTAGAATTCCCATAATGATATTTGGACCAATGTTCCTGAAACCCTCTTTTTTCCAGGAGATATGTATTGCTTGGTGATTTTCCTGTTTCTTAATATTCTAATTTGATATTAAGCACCTCAGTGTCAGGATGAGCATCATATTTAGCATCAGCCTCAGATCATATAATTCAGAGCACAGATAGGTATTTATTTAATAATTGCTTTATAATTTCTGTTTTAGCAAATATCACTTTAATGACACCAAACTCCTATTTTAGCCAAATATCAACAATTATGACACTGCATTTACTTACTTTAAATATAATTGCAATTTGAAGTATTGTATCTGAAGCAACATAGCTTTGAACCTCTGCCTTGTTGGAAAAAGCCTCAATTCATCATCCTTAAATTGGACTAAGGGTTATGATCCCATTTGCCCTGTAGAGTCAGCTATTAATTACAATAAAATGTTAAAATATTGCATGAGACTCATATTCATACAAATTTTCCTGAAGTAAACCAAATGGAATTACATTAAATCTTTCCTAACACTAATCATATCAACTACCTTAATCTGAATAAGTTTTGGCTTTGGGTTCAAGAAGTCAGCCTGAAAGGGCAAAAGACAGACATTCTTTTTTCTTATTAGAATACATTTTGAAAGTTAAACCAAATTTTCTCTGGAGAAAGAACACAAATAAATTATTCTCCAACGGCAACAACCAGGAGCATTTTTATCTTTTCATCTCAAATACAGACTTTCAATCATCTTTACTGAGCAACTGCTGTAATAAGCATGAGGCTATGTGCTGGGGATACGATGATTAATGTCATGAGCTACGGTCTTTAGGGGCTTACAGCCTATTTGGTGTGTCCAATTTATTAAAAATTGTAATTATAGTTGAACAAGATAGGTACCTGAACAGAGGAAAATGAAAAGTACTATACGAGAGCAAAGTAGAAGATGGTTAAATCTGGGGGAGTCTAACAAGTTTCATAGAGTCAGTACATTTAACCTAAGTTTGGAAAGATGCTTGTGGGAACAAAGGGGGAAAGACATTCCAGAGAGAGAAAATAGCATGTGCAAAGCCATACTATTTTGTGATAAAGTGTCTGCTATGTTCCTGAAATAACTGCATTAAAATGTGTCCTGCGTAATTTATAATTTACTCCAAATCTTGACACTGGTACTACCCTCTCAGCTTGCCATTATTTCTCCAGATATAGGAGAGATCTTGTATAGGCCTGGGAATAAACATGGGGGAAGAGATGTATTTTAGAGATCTTACTAGATAGGACTTGATGAAGAACTGAATGTGGCAGTGAGGGAGAAGGAGTTGAGATGACACTGAAGTTTATACCTTGGCTACCTAAGTGGAAGATGATGATTTTTTTTTTAATAGGATATACTTGCTTGATCACCAAGAAGGTCACATTACTTATAGTTGAGAGAGGCTCAAGATGAGGGGCTCTGAGCCCAAATCATGGGATGGGGGCTTGTTAGTCTGAGGACTTAGATGAGAAATGTTTTTGAGGCAGAAACTTTTTCCAGTAAGAGAGACAGTTCCTGAAAGACACGCTGGTATTAGACAGTAATTGTTTTGGTATTAGGAGCTTTCTCTACTCTAAGAGCCCCAAGTAAGAGCCTGTGCTTTAGCAAATCCCTTAAATATCTCATGCAACTATTCTCTGGAAACTCAAGTTACCACTATCATGTTGCTGTGCTTCTACACTAGACCAAGGTAACTTATGTTCTTGGTTCAGGTAACAGATCTCTTGGGAGTGCGGAGAGAAGTATGCTCTCTGGTCCCTCTCCCAGAAGCTCCAGTGAAGAGATAGGTAAACCAGCCTGAACCAGCACCCTTTACACACCCTGGATTCTGTGGAAACAGAGGAGGAGAAAGAAAGAGAGAGAAAGAGAGAAAAAGGTACAGATAGAGACACAGACTGAAAGAGATATAGAGCTTCATACCTTACTGCTCTCACATGGCCAAAGGGACTAGAGCTGGCATGTATTACATCATTCTTTTGGCTGCCATTTAGTTTTGCTTGTAAAGCAAACAAAGAAATAATCAAAATTTCCTTCCTTCTTTCTATCAATTTAAGTGATTGTATTGCTTTCATAAAACTTTTCAGTTTTCTATAACATTTCTTTAACATTTAGCTAATCACCATTGCCAGTGATTGGTCCCTTCAGCTTGTTCACAATTTTCAATATAACACATGTGTATAGTATTTCTAGGATACAGTGGCTTCCATTCTTACTTCCTTTCCTTCCTACCTGAGTTTCTGGTTTAAGATTCTATGTGAGAACTCTTCTACCTTCCTTTTTCGCAATGATTTTCCAATCTGGCTTTTAAATTAAGTATTGTGTATATAGTTCTAGTCCATACTCATTCCTGTTGTTGACAACTCTCTCTCTCCAACATCTTCCTCATTAGCCTAGTTATGTTACATGTTCTATTATCACAAAATCAGATAGGGAAGAGGTGAATATGAAGATTTTGGGGCCGGGCGCGGTGGCTCACGCCTGTAATCCTAGCACTCTGGGAGGCCGAGGCGGGTGGATTGCTCAAGGTCAGGAGTTCGAGACCAGCCTGAGCGAGACCCCGTCTCTACTAAAAATAGAAAGACATTATATGGACACCTAAAAATCTATATAGAAAAAATTAGCCGGGCATAGTGGCGCATGCCTGTAGTCCCAGCTACTCGGGAGGCTGAGGCAGTAGGATCGCTTAAGCCCAGGAGTTTGAGGTTGCTGTGAGCTAAGCTGACGCCACGGCACTCACTCTAGCCTGGGCAACAAAGTGAGACTCTGTCTCAACAAAAAAAAAAAAAAGATTTTGGGGGAGAAGGTGAAGAATTCATTTTTGGATGCCAATGGTGAGCTAACCAATGATTGACAAGTTACTGCTGGACATAAAGTTTTAGAGCTTCTAAGTAGTTGTTGATGGTTGACAACAATAGAATAGATAGGATTCCTAAGGGAGAGCATGTAGAGTGAAGTGAGAAATTAAGAAGGTAATGACAAAACCATGATGAATGTGAATCCTTAACTAGGGAAACCAAGGAAAGAGACTTAGTATGATTACAAAGTCAAAGAGGTAGAAGGAGAATAAAAAAATGAAGTGCTCTAGAAGTTACATGAAGAAATACTTGAGTACGGTAAATTGTCCAAAATATCACTGACCAGAGTTGTCAATTAGGAGGAGCATAGACAAAAGGTCATTGCCCTTGAGAGTTAAGAGGGCATTGGTGGATTTTGAGATATGGCTGTAGAAAAGAGAAGTCAAAAGATGAATGAGGTGAGGTTTGATTGAGGAGAAAAATCTTAGTAGGTCAAATCAAGCTTAAAGCAAAAAGCAAAATGCCTATTGAGGTTTACCCATATGTAAAAAGGCATGGTAAGTGAAAAATTGAATATTTTAACAATATTGTACATTTCAGGATTGCAAGGAATAATTACAATTACTTACATTATAAGAAACAAACCATAAATTTTTTTTGCCAACACTTTTCTAGTATTCTTCATTATTTAAAAATGCATTTCCCTAAAAGCCCAATTTCTTTTCTTTCCTCTTTTTTCCTTTTTATTATTCTTTTGCAACTTCAACTTTGCCAACTTCAGTACCACATATGAAGAAATCTCTCAAAATACTCTATTCTATAAAATAATAGTCAATCATGGTTAATTCCCACAACATACAAATATGCATAATCTCTCCCATATCGAAAACCAAAAACAACATTTATCTCCCAATCAAAAAGCCCCTTCTTGCCTTTCCTTTACAGTCTAGTCATTAGAAATATAAATACACACTCCTCCGTACTTCAGCACCTGCTTGGCAATCTTCAGTCCACTGTAGTCTAGCTTCTACACTGTAATTTGTATGTGTAAAAGAATAGGGCACAAAAATAGAAGACTACTGTGGTAAACTGCTATTTTGGGGTTATTATTTTGATCTCTTACTTCTCCTTCAATCCTAGTTTACCTGCCTTTGCTTTTATGCAAAGATCTTTTGAAATTACACACTTGCCCTACACTTCAAAGCAATAAAGACTATTATTATATCCTTCTACCATACTCACTGCACCCATGAATATAAACACATAGCCAAACAAGCACATAAACAAAATGTTCAACTTGTAGGTCTATTCCAATAACTTCCTGAAAAATAGTTAAAATCTGTCTGTCATTGTCATTTAAGTAATCCCAAATACAACAATATTTTCATATGTGAACAACATGTAGATTATTTTATTATTTTATTTTTTTTAATTTTTTTTTATTTCAGCTTATTATGGGGGTACAAAAGTTCAGGTTATATATATTGCCCATGTCCTGCCCATCCCCCCGAGTCAGAACATTCAAGCATGACCATTCCCCAGACGGTGCGCAATGCACTAATCATGTAGGTATACACCCATTGCCTCTCCCCACCCCCCACCTCAGTCCGATACCCAATTGGTGTTATTCCCAAATGTGCACTTAGGTGATGATCAGGGAAACCAATTTGCTCGTGAGTACATGTGGTGTTTGTTTTTCCATTCTTGGGATACTTCACTTAATAGAATGGGTTCCAACTCTCTCCAGGAGAACAAAAGGTATTCTGTATCACCGTTATTTCTTATAGCTGAGTAATACTCCATGGTATACATATACAACAATTTACTAATCCATTCATGAATTGATGGGCATTTGGGTTGTTTCCACATCTTTGCAATTGTGAATTGTGCTGCTATAAACATTCAGGTACAGGTGTCTTTGACATAGAATGACTACCTCTACCTATGCCTATATTTGGTTAACACTGTATTCCTGTTCACTAGAGGTAAATATTTTTTAATCTTTAATTTGATGAGTTGTAAAATGAAAGTAGCAAGGTCCTATTGATTATACTGGATTTAATCAAAAGAAGATCATATCTTCCTCATATGACTTTAGTGAAAGACTTTGATTATGAACAGTTTTAAATATTTTGTATTATTTCCACAGCACATGTGAGCAGCATTGTTGTAAATTAATTGAGCCATTCTGAGAGACTTTCCAAAGCCCAAAAGCAAGAAAATTAAACCTAGAAATCTCTGGTTTTAGAAGGCAACTGTTAGTGTTTACTAAATAACAAGAGTTGAGGTAATATTTTTAGGTTTGTGCTAGTCAGGAGTTTAAAGCATTAATTTAATTTTTAATTTAAGCTCAAGTTATCAGTTTATATGCAATATACTATATAAGAAGATTGATGAAAGTTTCTCATCAAGAGAAAAAAATGAAATTCAAAAACAAGTTAATTTTAAATTTTCACATTAAATTGACATTAATTTTACTGGTAAACAAAAGAGCAAGAATGTAATTTAAATTTTAATGTTAAAACAATGATAAAAAGAAATAATATCTTTGTATAAAAACTGCTTTATTCAAATCAAGGTATTAACTTCACAAAACATGGAATACAGAACTGCTAAATATTATTCTGAATTATCTTCCACAAAATGACACAGATGTCCTATTTTTAAATAAAGCACTATAAATTTAAAAAAATTTATTGCATAAAGGTTTCCATATTTGCAACTTCAGATTTTATCATTAATACATTTCTTTCTTTTCATCTAAGAGAGTTACCCATTAACATTTAAAACTAAAACTTCAAAGACTTTTGCATGTTTTATAGATTGAAAAAATAAAAATTTCACTGAATCTAAGGCTCTCAACATTATATTCAAATACAGCATTCGACAGCCTCTGACAGGTGGGCCATCAAGTTTACGGAGTAATGCAGGGCTACTGGTCATCTGGGTGCCTTGTCTTTACATGGCTGTTCCCACCCTAAGCCTCTCACTACATTTTTCCCAGTATTTCCCAGGAAAAATATTTGGCCTGCATCTGGGGAATATTTGAAAGCCCATCATTAATCTCATATTTTACTTCAAAGGACTTGTGTGAACTAAACAGAGTACCCCAGCTTGAAGGTAAATATTGTGGGGAACTGAGTTTTCTCCTTCCTGGGTAGGAATGTGATATTCTATACACAAGTTTCCTGCTTTTATATTGAATCCTATGCCACATCCCAAATTGTCTCCAAATAAAGATTGAATTAGGTGTCTACCAAATCAGTAAATTTTAGACAAAAAAAGTCTACTCCAGAAATTTCAACAGCTAGGCAGGCCATAAACTATAAAACATACAAACAAACAAACAGGTAAGGTAAACACAAAGGAATTTTTCTCTTGCATTCATGATACCATTCTTTATGGGTTTTAAAATTTGTGCAGTAATATAGTAAAGGAGATAGAGAAACTATTATAACACTACAGAAGGAGGCATCATTTAATCCTTAAAATTTTCTATCAGGTCTTCCCATCTAAATCAAACTTGTGAAATGGTTTTCTCTCAGTAGTGTCAGAGTCATGTGTTATGTGGTTGATGAATGTACCAGGGTTCTTTGAGCCAAATCTTCCTTGCCTCTTAATGAGTTATCATAGCACCTCAAGAGATCAGGACTCCTGAAGGCATAGGTATTAACATTTTTTTTTTACTACTCTGGACTGAAATGTATACCTAAATATCCTTATCCTTCTCTAAAATTAAGAACTTTTCAATTTTATTGGAAATAATCACAAAGCTTCTCATTAGTCTGATCACTGTGCTTCAACCTTAATCATAAATTGGGTATTTAGAGACAGCCATTATTTTTTTTCAAGCCTAGCTCATAAAAAAAAAAAATGAAATTTACTACAAAATATGTCAAAAATAGAAACTTCAATTTGCTTTTCCAAGAGTGGCAATGGGAGGCAGAGAATTTTGAGGACCTGGCCTGCCAATTTTCCCATCATTTTTCTCCATTGAGAAATCACTGCCACCACCTATGACTAGCTCCAAGAAGAACAAGTTCCTAAGCATGTCACAAAAATGCCTTTTGGACCCTGGAAGAGACAGATCAGTGCAATAATGATACACACCCAAAGTCTAGCTATTTGCCCCTCTGAACGAGGCAGAACAGCTAACATAACGCAGGAACGATTCAGACTCCACTGGTGCATCACCCTCACAGACTGAGAACTTAGTAAATACCAAGCACCTGGCCAATGAGTGCTATTTTGATGATCTCTAGCCCTCTCTAAAAGTCCAAAAACCATATGTTTTTATTTCCATTTGAAAAAGTGAATAACCCCAGTGAAGGTTAGTGAATTGCCAAAGCTTAGTTTTGACTCCAATGCTACCTTATGCTAGAAATTTTGTGATTTTTGTTTTATTTATATATATATATATATATATTTTTTTTTTTTTACACACACACACACACACACACACACACATTTCATTTTACCATGCTGCATGCCCATTTTCAAAAGTCAAGGCATTCCTTTATGTATTTGGGATTTTGGACAAGAGAATAAAATGGGAAAAAAGAATTATCAATCATTTATTTTCTGATAAGCAAAAATACTCAGTAAATTAATGCCACAAAAGTTCAAAGTAAAAATATTTGTTTAAATCATACAATATGAAACATAAGCAATTATTACCAAATATTATCATTCAACTCTTAATTTTTTTAAATATTAGGCTTAGATAATCTCAAAGATGTATATACAGGAGCTGAATTGTCCAAAACTTCTGCTCAAACAATTCACTTTCCATTTATTTGAAGATGGAGTTTTGAAATTGGCCCTGTAAGTACATATGTCAGTGGTTCATGTCTGTGGCAATTTCCCAGGAACCCTCGTACACCTGCCATCTCCCAGATTATGGGGAGCCTCAGCCTTCAGCGGCTGGGCCACACACTCTCCTCTCTCCATAAGCACCTGTGCTCTTTCAGCTTGCCACAGAGCAAGACCCTGCTCTCAATTTTAAACATTTCCACATGCTCCTCAGTAAGCTCATAAATACCCCTTCTTAGAATATTCATGATTGCTATTAATAATGTTAGAGTTTGTTAATAAAATAAGCAGTATGGGAAACTTGCAGTGCCAAAACTCATGACATCTTAAGACTAGCAGCAAGTCAAATGGGTGACTTATACCATTTAAGTGTACAAGACTTTTAAATTTAATTGTATATGTTTAACTTATTTTATCTATTACAAACTTCTAAGTAATATTTCCCTGTAGTTTTTAAACAAACAAGAAAATAAATAAAAAATAACTAAGTAAATAATTATTTGTGGCCATAGTCCCTTATTGTTAAATGTAAAATTGTTTTAGCTTAAATTTTCACAGCACCATTTGCCTAACTTTAATTTTAAATGTTATCTTGAAAATGATTCTAATTTTACCCTAGGGAAATTAAGATATCATGTTTATATTAGATATTAAACCAAATTACCTATTCAGACTTTCACTGATCTAAGTTGTAAAACAGCTGGGTCAATGCCTTTCCAAATCTATTTTCAAAAACACGTGGCCTAAAAACATGTTCAATGTTGTTTTATCTAAATAATTTTTAAATAAATTTGAATACTTATTTATTTTTGCCTAAGATATTAGTAAATGTAAAAAGTAAATTAATGAGTTATTCCTATGTTGGAGTGCATAGGAGGCAATATTTATTTCCATACTTGTTCAATGCAGTTATGACAGTTTTTTGGGGCAAGCAGTTTGCCAATGTATATCCAAATGTAAAATATACATAATTTTTGGAACAATTACTATAAGAAGAAAAATTACCATATGATGCATATGTAAATATGCCCACTGCAATATTTATAATGGAAAAAACTGGAAATCACAGCATATATGGAAAATTATATTTGTAGCTCCAATATGATGACTGGAAAATGTTAGGATCATTTGATTTTTAAAAAATATAATTTGAGAAGAGTATGGATTGTATAGAGATTGGGTAAACTGTGTAGTTATGAGCAAGGGCTGTAAATACAGGTGTCCAGGTTCAAATTCCTTCTCTGATACTAACTGTGTGACATTGGGCAAATGATTTGACTACCAATACAAAAACAGTACAAACTATTGACATGAAAAGAAATCTATAGTGGATTAATATGATAATTAATAATTTCTAAGAATAATTTGCATGGTTATGACCCTGCTCATGTACTATTTGCACACCATATGCCTAGAGACATGGCCAGAAAGACACTGACTAGAATTTTAACATGGTGATGTCTTTGGGAAGTTAATTTCCTGATATCTTTGGTTTTTGATTAATATGATTGTGTATTTTCCTTTTCTTCACAGTAAGCACATATTTTTTTTTCCAAAACTAATAAAATGATCTCGTAGTTTATTTCTAAGTTTTGGAGCCAAACTCTCTCTCTCTCTCTGACTGTACTACTTTTTCAACTTCCACTTCACAGTTACCCTAATTCTTTTAATCCAGATGGATAAAGAAAACACTTATCTATCTGGACCCACTAGATTTTCCTCCTTAAACTTCAAGCCATTTTTTATTGACTTAGAATCTTTTGACTTTTCTTAAATTTTGTTTCTGGCCTTTACAAATCCTACCCTCTTCTTAGCCCTGCCAAGTTTGCCTGAGGCATAAACAACTCTGTTTATAACTTTGAAGAAGTTTGACTTTTTCACTTACTGCATTACTCTGAGTGACTATCTTTGCAGGGTCTCAGTAAGCATCATGTGGTATTGAAATCTGGTGCCATCATTGGAGTATGACAAGTATGACAAGTATTTCTTGTTATTTTCCAAGATGCCGATGTAACTTCTTTTTCCTGCTCCCGGGTTCTTTAATGAAATTCTTAACTTTCTATATTCTCTCAACCTCATTTTAACTCTTTTCAATTCATTTGTATAACAAAAAAAAATACATAAAAATCCAATGAATGACCAAGCTCATTATGGTTCAAGTCACCAGCTCTATCCTCTTCACTGGGCCCTACAATAAATCATCCCTCATGCATCATCTTATCCACCCCTACTTTTAATGGCCCACACTTCCAAGGATCTATCTCCCAAATGTTAACATTATATTTTTACATTATCAACATAATTTAAAGTAGTAAGTAAAGTAGTCAGAATTTTAAGTAAAAAAAAAAAAAAGAAAAGAAATTTATACTTTCAACAGTAATTTTCAGCCACAACTAATTTTCTTTCACATCGATTTAATGGTACTTTAAAATAATGAACAAGTATATGTATATATTTGTTCAAATGAATACATATATGCATTCATATATAAATATGTGTATGTATCTTCTTCTAATTAAAAAGTCTCTAATATTAAGAGAGATAAATCTTCCCAATGTTGCTGATTTAATAGGTTTAAAGTTGGATTTCCTGTATTGGAAATACCAGTATATAATCTTGAATAATCTCATTTTCCTTATCTATAACATGAAAATCATAATGGCTTTCTATCTCATACTGGTATAGCAATCATATTAGATAATTCATATCTAGGGCTTACCACACTTCCTGCCTCATTAAAATCACTAATCATTTAAAATTTTAGTTTTTGCTGACAGTCTGAAATCTCCATGTATAGAAGAAACATTGAAGAAATATTATTGCTGATTAATAAAATTATTATATTTTCTTCTCAACAATTTATATAGAACAAAAAAATAGAAATAAGGAATATTTGTAAAAAATAACACCAACTTTATGCAAATTGCCCATGTAATTAAATGATCAAACTTATTAACAAATCTAAAGTTCTCTTTTTGAGGCCAGTTAATCAAATAAATGAATGAAAATTATTGCTGAAAATTTCAACTGAATCTGAACTTTTCAAAAATATACATGAAAAATTAACTTTTTTTATGTAAATACTATTTCATTTACTTAATATCCCAAACTACTTTTAAATGAATGAAAATTTACAAAAAACATCTAATGAATAACTAGCAAGTTTATCAATAAAGATGCAATTCTGATAGGCTTTTGTCTAATCAATCACTATAATCAACATTCTTAAAAAGAGAACTTTAATACTCAGTATATATTTAATTCCCTATTATGATCTCAAAGGAGCCAAATATTTGTAGAAAATTCAAAGAAATATCCAAACTATTATAAAATGGCATTTTCCATAATGAAGTTTCAATATTTAAAATGAATAGTCAAGGAATGGCATAAACCATAAATGTTATTATACAGATGAAGCCTCCATTTAAATAAGGGTTAGGGTTAGGGTTAGGGTTAGGGTTAGATTGAGAGACCTGAGGGTCTAATTTCAGAACTATTTTGACATATATCAAATGTTCCTTAATTTACAATGAAAGGCCTTTTTGACAAGTTCTCACGTCTATGAATTCCTATTAGCTACCAGTACCTTAAAGTGGTGTTTTGTCACTGACCTACATTAGTATATCATATTATGACAGCAAATTAATGGCTACACATCATAGTAATTCAGATTATAGTTTCAAGCCAATATTTAGAAGAGTATCTCAAAAGCAGTGAAATATAAATATATCTGTTTCTATTTTACACATTTGACCAGAGACACTAAAGAAAAATTAAATACAATGATAAACAGCTTTGCAGGTTCTCAAACTATTTTTTACTCAGGATTTAGTACAGCAATTACATAATTCAATTCTGGAAATAAACTTCCTTTTTAAATAGGACAAGAAATAATTAATTTTGAGAAATCTAGGGACAAAGTCTTCAGCATGATATATGTGTGTATATGTCCATGAAAATATCAAATGGAAAACATTTAGTTCATGTTGTCATAGTATTTGTCTCTAGTTTTTTTCTGTAAGTCTTGAGATCGAGACTGTTAGAAGTCTGCTGTGAAGCTAAGGGATTTTGTACTCTTTTGGAAGAGTTCACCTAAAACTCCTATTATATCTTCTTAAAAGCCTCCTGTAATACTTGTCAACACTGAATAATAAGTCTTCCCCTAGAAAAATCACATTCTCCCATTAATGATTTATAGGGTGAGAGGGTTTTTGGCTCATTCCAATTTGATTATGTAGGGAGAAGAGTTAAAAACCACAGGCTGCCCCTGTGCTACTCTGGCTTCTTCTCATCTATTCTTATTCTAGAGGACATATATATTAAGTTGTGGAATGGCCTAGTTACCATCTATATGGCTCACAAAGTTATATTCCCAACATAGACCTTGCCCTGCCTTCCAGGCCCTATACACAGCTGTCTGCTTGACAGTTTCTCTTGAATGTCTTTTAATATATCCCAAATTGAATTCATTGAACTCTCTCCTCTCAAAAAAAAAAAAAAAAGATGTCTTTTTTTCAGCCTTTCCTACATCGTTGAATGGCAATAACATCAGAAATGCTTCTTATACCAGACACATAAAAATTCACCCTTGACATTATTACCATTGGTGATTGTACACTCATCAGTTTATTCCCTCCATCTTCACCCGTCTCATGCCATCACAAGCCACTATCATCTCTCACTCAGACTACTGCAAGAGTACCCTAACTGATCGCCCATTTCCCATCTAGTCTCCAGAGAGCACACTAGTGATCTTTTCAAAATGGCCATATTAACCCCCTGCTTAAGAATCTTCCATGGCTCTTTAATACTTTTAAAATAAAACTGCCATTAACATGACATTGGAAACCCTGCACACTCTTCCTCTGCTTTCCCATGGTGTTCAAACTCCCTTTTCTCTCTTTTCCATCCCTCTAGCCTGCTCTGCTTGATCCTAACCCAAAGTCTTTGTATATGTGTTCTCTATGGTTCTTAAGACCTTTCCATTCATTTTAACCTAGTTCTTGCTTACTCATAATTCAGCTCCAGTGTCTCCTCCTCAGGAACACTTTCCCTGATCCCCCTGAAAAAATCAAATCTCCATTTATGGGTATCCAGAGCAACGTGAGACTCTTCTTTGCACTACCTTCTGTAGATACAATTTTACATACACATCTGTGTTAAAGCCAGTCTCCTCCAGCTTAAAGTCAAGTCCTTATAAGCAGGAACTGTGCCTAATTTTACTCAGCATTATATCTCAAAGACTTAGCGCTGTGTCAAAGACATCATTTCATTTATTACATGTTTACAGAATGGATTAATTAATGCAGTAGGAAAAATAGCCTATATAAATATATAATAGAAAGGTAAGAAGGAGAGAAGGAAGAAAACAGTTCATAGAAAGAGAGGCTAACGATAATACTTGAATATGTACATATACTAGAATTCTAATTTTAAAATTACTTGCAGTTCTATTTCCAAAAGTTCTGTCTTTTCCTAACTGATTGTCATTCCATCAAATTGGAAAAATTTAGGTCCATATCTCTTAAGATAAGTTACATCATATTTTCCTTTACAAGGAGGAATAAACATTAATTGCCTTTTAAGTGGTTTATTATGCTATAACTTCCACATATAAAATGTCTGAAGGCATGCTGCTTAAAATGCATATTTTGATCTATGTTATAATATTTTCCCTAAGTGTGATATTAGAATATCCTTACTGGTTGGTGGATCTTCAGCCACCTCCTAGTATTCTAGACTAGAACAATAGATTATCTATTTTATGCAGGCAAGTCACAAATACTGACATTTGTAAATAATATCCTTGAGTTGTACTAAATTCAAACAAATCATCTCTTTCCAGCCAGGTTCTGTGGATATATTTCTGACTTTGGGGCAAGTACCAAAACATCTATTATAATCAGCAAAATTCTATTTATCTTTCAAATAATGAAATTGTTTCTACCGACTTCTAAATCTTTACTCACTTTGATATGTTAAACATATGTTCCTTTTTCTATTACATCAATAGCTTATAAACTAAAAGATTAAAAGCATACTCTAGGCCGGGCGCGGTGGCTCACGCCTGTAATCCTAGCACTCTGGGAGGCCGAGGTGGGCGGATCGTTTGAGCTCAGGAGTTCGAGACCAGCCTGAGCAAGAGCGAGACCCCACCTCTACTAAAAATAGAAAGAAATTATATGGACAGCTAAAAATATATATAGAAAAAATGAGCCGGGCATGGTGGCGCATGCCTGTAGTCCTAGCTACTCGGGAGGCTGAGACAGGAGGATCGCTTGAGCTCAGGAGTTTGAGGTTGCTGTGAGCTAGGCTGACGCCACGGCACTCACTCTAGCCTGGGCAACAGAGTGAGACTCTGTCTCAAAAAAAAAAAAAAAAAATAAAAAATAAAAGCATACTCTATATTCAGCTAATATGTGCTGCTAAACTCCAACCTACAGAAAGCGTCAATGATATTTCTTCAGGCTTATTTCTATATTTTCCATAGACCAGCTAAAAATTAAAGGTTTATTTTCCATAATAGAGCTACTTCCTGATAGATATCACATCTATTAATTTTTCTTGGGAAAAAGTGCAAAATTATGCTCTACCACCTTGAATTATTTTGGTTTATGGAAGAAGTAGAAGAAAAATACCTCAAATGTTATCTTTGTATTATTATAAAAAAGAGGATATGCCATTTGTTGCTGATTGAATGTGTGCTTCCCAAAAAGAAATGTTGGAGTTTTAACCTCCAGTATCTGAGAATATAACCATATTTAGAGTTAGGGTCTTGAAAGGGGTAATCAACTTGAAATGAAACCATTAGAGTTGGCCCTAATCCATAAGCAGATGCCCTTGTATAAAAGGGAAATTTGGACACAGACAAGCAAAGAGACTGCCCTGTGAGCATCAAGGCAGAGATTGGGTGATGCACCCAGCCAAGCAAGGAACGCCTACAGCTAGAAGACAAGTATGGAACAGATTCTTCCTCAAAGCCCTCAGAAGAAATCAACTCTGTGGATACCTTGATCTTGGAATTATAGTCTTCAGAACTGTGAGACAAAAAATTTCTGTTGTTAAAACCATCCAGTTTGTGGTACTTTGTTAAAGCAGTCCTAGCAAATTAATACATTATTAAACAATTAGTGAGGATGATGAGATGTTTATAGTTTGGCATTTCCCCCTGATAACAGGAGGATATGGTCACCAAACTGATATTCGAATAGGAATGGTAGCAACAGATCCACCTCCCTGGCCCTTCCATTTTCCTCTCTCTCTTCCACTTTCTCTTTCTTCCATATTTTTTCTCTCCTGCCCTCCCTCCCTCCCCTTCCTTCCTTTCTTTCTTCCTTTGGATAGCATGATGAATAATGGTGATCTCGACCTCCTAGAAGAACACTAATGAAAAGAAACTTGAGTTTTCCAAGTGAATAAGTTCATTATTTTCAACTTAAATATAGTAAGAGAAAATGAGGAATAGTTATAAAATCTGAACTTTTATCAAAACCATAAATCCTCTTCTATTTTTTTCCCAGAAGGGAAGAGCCTGGGTGAAGAGATATAAGATGGCTTTGAATATCTATATTTGTACTACAGTTAGAAGAAGCTATCTATCTCTGCCATTTAGCCATGTAACACTGTAACCCAGATTAAACTGAACCAAAACTTATGAGAGATAATGGCTATGGGGACACAAGCAAGGGCTTCATTGACAGAGGAGTTTCAAGGACACAGTATGGAATACTATGGTAAGGATGTGACCTTCCTCAAAACATGTATGCGGCCAGACAGGCTATATTTGAAGGTGAATGAAAGCAGACAGGGTAGATTAGCTGAGTGATCAGCTGGCTGCTCTGTCTTAGCTTTAGAATAGAAATACACAAAGGCACATGAAAGTGACACTGCAATCAATTCTGGGTAATCTTATACATTTGCTCTTGAGGTTCCCTCTTGTATGGCAGGCATAGCAAGGTCACTGCAGCAAGAGAAGAGATTGCTGGTATTTTTCCTTATCTTTTAATTAATAGCTCTTTGATATAGTTGCTATTCAATAGAGCATTATTAGCCTCACATATAATAATTCCCACAGATTTTATTTATCAAACGAAATGTCTTGACTAAAAGATTTATTCCATATCTGGCTGTCATACAGCAATTGCCCTAAAGGCTAGTAATTGAAACCCAGCCTCTACCTGCTAAGCTTGTCAGCATTGAAGGCCAGTTGTCTCCTATCAGAGAATGAGATTACCTTCTCCTGTTCTGTGGTTTTTTTCTGTGCTACAAACAAATCTGGTAAGAACTATTAAAGATAATTAACAGTCATGTACCACCCTGTGTTACTCACCTTACTATATTTTTATCTGAGCCAGAGGGAAAAAAAGAGAAATTACACACTGTTTCTGAGAAATTGTTTAGCTATACAAGTTAAAGATGCTTACAAACAAAGAAGAATGCAATGACCTTAATAAGAATGCAGTCATATTGCATGACTAATCTAAACTTCCACAATCTTTTTGTGTAGCAAATTGCGATGTCTTTACTTCCATCTTCTCTCCCATGAATAATTATTGATCATAAATATTCAGAAAGAGAATAGCAATTATTTAAGAATTCATTTTTAACTACTTATCTTAAGTAGGTCCCTTCCAGTTCTGGAAGTTATGATCTTAAAACTGTATGCAACATTACACTTAGAAATAAGTAGCTAGTTTATTGGTCACCAATATGCTAAAAATGGCTTTATTAAAAAAAACTCCACTTCAAATATAGTATTAATAGTAAATTTAGTAAAGAGAGAGACAAAGACAGAGAGAGAGAGAGAGAGAGAGACTTCAAAATACTCCATAGAAAAAGCATTTTTGGTAACAGAGTTCTATTTGCATTGATTCTCTGTCATTGGAGAAACAGATCCTGACAGACATGGGCTGTATGTCACAGAGCATATATTTTTGAAATTTACTCAGCAGGAATTACCACAAACACCAGAAAAAACAGTTGTAAAAGGAGGAAGCTACGGGGGTCTACGTGTAAATAATGTTTCCTCTTCCTTAATAGGTATTCTATTGACAAGTTTTGAAGTGTCAAAATTAGGTTATCCTCTGACAGCAATCCTAGGAAACAGGTCTGTGTTGTAATTAATTTTGTGCTTTATTATTATCATTATTATTTTAATATTAGTGCTCTCTAGCAAGAAAATGACAAAGACTGAAAAATAAAGGTGACTAGTAAAATTTAATGAAGTCAAAGAACCTGACAAGGAGATACAGATCCTGGAGGAAGCCAGCTCAGTCTGATTTTATCCTTCAGGGACAGTGCTGGAATAGAGGCAGGATTTTTAATGTGACAGGACACAGAAAACATGGCCTGCAAGTAAAGAAAGTAAATTCCATGGTATATCCACATCTCAGATTGTATTTATCAGGTATGTGTACTCAGATTTTCAGTTTGGGTTGAAATAGCATAATAATTCTAGGTTCTATGAAGAGTAGACTGTTATTATTTTTTCAAGTATATTTACCTAAAGTCTGAATATTTTTTCCAGAAGCATAAGTCCATGATGCAAATATGGGAAATATTTTATTAGCATTGACTTGCATCAGCTAATGTATAACTCCTTCCCGCTCCCCCACCACAACCACCAGCAGCACTACCATACACTCTCACAAACACACACATCCACTTCCCTCGGCACATGCTTAGTATTAAGAGAATGCTTGCAGTTGCCACAAATAATAGAGGGGAAAGGAGCCCCAAGGCTGTGTCACAGAAGTAGAGGGACAAATTCTGAGGTGGTAGAAGTTCCTTCCCCTTTCAAAGACTAACTTCACCCATCGTCCTGGGATGAACATTGTTATATGTTAGAAAACCCTAGCCCTGGAGGCAAAGAGTCATGCCTACACAGGCTTATAGTTCCAAATGACACTTGAAGTGACTATATGTAAGGTTTACAAACAAAAGGCTCAACTACAGTTATTTCTTAAATGACCTTTGGCTTGACTTGATTAATAGATGTGATAAAAATAACTGGTTCATTTTTTACATAAGAGGGGAAAAAACAAGACAGGAAATAAAGCTGTCTGTAAGTATAAAACCGTTATTAAACATTTTCAACTGGAATGACATCCTCAATTAGAATCAGTTTGCAGTGCAAGTATAAAAGTGAAAACTGGCAAAAGCACAAGAGGAAAAATAACTTAAAATAAACTAGAAGGAAATGTGATAAGAATGAAAGCATAGAATAGCCTGGAAGAAATAAGTATGGGAAAAACCAAATCTTGAGTAATTCTGTTCAATTTGATGAATATTTGAGTAGATACTCTACATGAAATGTTGCATTTAGGTCTGTGAGTGATACCAAAGTGTGTAAGACATTCTTTCTTCCAAAAGCACAAAGTATAATTAGGAGAGTCAGATACATTAGTGTTTCCCATGGGAGAGCTGTACCAGAATCACTGGGAATGCATGTCAAAAATGCGTATTCCATCAATCAACTGAAAGTATCAAAGTTACCTTCCATTTAGAGAAAGTCATAACATTTTCTTTCATCAGTGAAAATTCATCCAGATCCTGGTATTCTCTGTGTACCTTTCTAGTCACAAAACCATTGAGCTAAATCATTGTTATATTAAAATTCTCCTAAGGGTATTTTTTCATAATTTTTATCCTTCTTAATTTGCTTAAAAAATATGATGAAAACATCAAGGTAACAAATCCATCTATGTTTTCTTCATGACTATGAACCTTTGTATCTTGTTCAGATTCAAATGTAAGTTGTTTTATCTTTCATAAATTGTTTAAAAACTTAAACATGTAAGAGTTTTTCTTCATTTCTATTGGCAATTATCTTACGTTTGTAAGAGGAAAGGATGATAAATACTGTAAATATTTTGGTTCAGTATTGCACATACACACACAGAGGAAGAGGGAAAAGAGAAAGAAAGAGGGAGAGAGAAATGAGGCAGACTTAGGATTACTTTAAAAAGGTGTGGGCTCCCTATATAACATACCAAAGTGGGGGAAGATAAAGCAAGGGAAAATAGGCACATGTATCTAAACAAAAAATGCAAGAAGGGTGCTATAACAAAAGTAAATAAAAGGACACGCAGCACAACTTCAGGAGTAAAAGTTGGCAAGTTAGGAGAAAGAATAAGAAAGAACTTAGAATAACTAGAATGTGATAAGAAGAAAAGCAGAAAATAGCGTGGAACATATAGGTATGAGAGGTGCATATTCTGATTTTGGGAGGGGTTTGATATTCAGGATCTGACTTGATCTCTCAACTTTTCTTAACTATAAAACTGAAATTGAAAGTTCAGCAACATTTAAATCATGAATCAAGTGTAACAGGGATGATTGCAACCATCCACTTATCCCAAGGGTGACATCCCAATCATGAGGGGAATCATAGCCTCATACCAAGAGGAGAAGCTGTGTGGCTGGAGACATGCAGAGTCAATACTTTTTGACCATTGATCATTGGGAAAAAAACAACTACGTTAAAACCTGCAGACCTAATGAATCAGGAATCAGAATCTCTTGGATCAGGAAGCATAAACAGCTTCATTAATGACATTCACAATAAAATCTGAGGATCTCCTTTCTAATACGAATATACTTTGAAAAGCACTGTAATAGATCTTCACCTAATATGACATGTGGAAATGAAGGATTGAGAGAACACAATTAAGGTGGCAAGAGGAATCTGAAGATTGGATCTGAGCTGAGCTTTGCAAGATCATTAGAAGTTTACTGGACACTGATAGTAGAGAAGAATATAGGCCAGGTACAGGGAATAAGTTACAACAAGTTTCAGAAATCTGATAATGGAGTATAGTGAGGAAGTAAAGCGACATAACAGGTGTGTCAAACTAGTAAGGGCTTTGAAGATTAGGCCATATACTCCGGAAATAACAAAGAGCCATAGATGATTTCAGATAAAATTATAGAAAGGCCACTTTGAGTAGAATGAACTGAAAGAAAGATGCACTGGCCACTGGGGAGAACTCTCCTGGGAAAAGGGGGTCAAATTAGGCCAGTTATGGTAGAAGATACCGAAGAAGACACCTAGATACAATTGGAATTTCAGGCAAAGGGATTTATTTAGCTATATTTTGAGCATGATGATGACAGTATTAGACATTAATTTAAGATGAGAGCAGTGTAAATTTGAGAAAAACATCTATACAGAATTAATGGAAAAACTCTAAGATTTGAACTTCCTATTAAATTATCTACAACAGTGAATGGCACCAAAATATCACATATTCTAATAAATCATATATCTGCAAGTTATCTCAGACATGTTCGCTCCACCAACACCTTTCCACATCCATAAATATGCTAATAAAATATGAAATTTATATTATGTTACGCTTACTATGTGACAGAAACTATTCTATGTACTTTACTTATATCAATTTAATCCATACAACAACTCTAGGAGATCGGTACTACTCTCCCAATTTTTAAGAGATGAAAAATGAGATTCAGAAATGTTATATAACTTGCCCAGGGTCACAAATCCAATAAGAATCTGAGCATTTTTAACCATCATACTATAGTATCCCTTAAATAACTTTAAAATTATTCCTGTCTAGTACATCTTTTCTCCCACTCTCCTCTCATACCTAAATTACTCAAGTTTCCAAATGAATGTTTCTTCTTTCAGTTTTATTCCTTCCCAAGTCACTCTCCTTTAAACTGTCACACTAGTCATTCTAAAATGGAAGTCATAGCATCACTCTGCCCTTAGGCCAGTAAGGTAATGTGCACACAGTTGTACCATTTTTATAAACTCTTAATCACAGAGAGAGAAAAATTCAGGCAACTTGGTTTCAGCTTGTCTTGTCTTTAGAAACAGAGACATTAAGTGCTATTGATCTCAGGAACTGAATAATCCATTATTCCTTTTTCTCTACAGAGAAGTCATTAATTTCATTTCATTGAAGATACTTTTATCAGTCAAAGTCCTATCAGGAATCACATGACACACTCAAAAAGCATGATTGAAGAGATATTAATGAAGGAACTGGTTACCAGGGACATGGTGGAGTTCACAGAAACAAGCAAGGACTGTGAAAGACTTTGGGACTAGGGAGGGCTGGAAGCTATTCCCCTACCTGGGCCTGAACAGGCAAGAAGTGTGGATCTGGCCAACCTTTAGCTGGAGAGGACCACCAAACAGGAGCCATTACTTGAAAAGAGGAACACAGCCATTGATAAACTGCAGCCCCCTAAGAGAGGAAGTTAGAGGAATAACCCCCCAACCTCTTCTCCCACGAATCAGTTTCTTCGCCCTTTGCCCCATCAATCAGAGCCCAGCTGAGTCAGCTCATGCAGGTCAGCCTGCCAAGGAACAGCACAAGGTAGACAAGGTAGAGACTGAACATAAAAGCATAAATGGGGAATATCTAGCACATTTGTCTGCTTTTGTATATAGCAGTCTAGTTTTTGACATTAAATTACATAAATTAAGGCCCATCTGAACATAAGAAACAAGCATATTGTCTGACACTTGGCAACAAGAAGGCTGGAGAGGATTCCATTTCCCACTGCCTTTTTGCTAGAATAGTCTTGCCGGTTACCTACTACAAAATCAAGGGTTTTGGCAGGTGGAGACATGTATAAGCGCTTATTGCCAACAGATAAACCCTAATGCAAACAAACCAAGGCTAGATTAGTGCATTCATCTTCCAGTAATATGGTTCTTCCTTCCTCATGGCTCTTAGAATTGCTTCTCATCATGACTTATTTACAATGAATAGTGTAAATTACTACACAAAACATAAATATATACACATGTATGCATATGCAGTACAAACATTTAAATGTATGTGTGAATATTTGAATGATTTTAAATATATCTGGCTCTGTTATGTATTTTGAATAAAATTACTCATTGAAAGTTCACATAACCCTGGATAGTGTGTCTCACCATCATTTACATAGAAAAATCCTAACTCTTGGAGAGGGTAAGTGAATACAAAAAGTTCACATAGTAAGGAAAAGGTGGAAACAAGTGTAAATTATAGGAATTTAATACTAAGTTACACTGTTAATCACAAAGTTTTCCTGTCTACAATTGGTGAATCACATAGACTAATGTACTATTATACATTTTGTCTGTGGAAAACAAACAGACAAAAATACTGTTTACCCTATAATAACCTTAACAATCGCATTCCCTTTCTGAAGCTCTTTCATGATCAAGGGATTGAGGTGATTATTTAACTATCACTTGACATCTATATAACTTCATGGTCTCAGCACTCCACAGTAGGCAGAAGGCAATAAACCAAATCTCTGTCTGGAAGACAATGTGGATTTAGACACAAATTCCTGAAGAGATATAAAGGGAAAGATTGTTCTCTACACACTGTCTGTCACCCACTGTGAAATCCTATATTTCCACCAAGCCGAGGAAACTTTAATGATCAGCTGAGGCAAGTACCAAAAAGGAAATGTTTGGAGAAGAAAACTATATATTAAAGAGTCTATTGTTCTCTTTTCACGGCACACAACCAAATTTACCCAAATATCACGTTCCGTTTTAGAGACCCTAAGTAATATAAGGGTCTATATTATGTGCACTAAAAATGTGCACTATTTTTACAATGTGCACATTTTCTGCACTATTGGAAGAGATTCCGTTCACACTGTACTTTCTCACAGCCTGCACTCCTGGAACAAATTGGCGAGTGTGAATTCATAGGTCTGTTTGAAAGAATTGTGTCCTTGATGTGTATGTATCCAGCTGGCTAGGATTTTTATTTATTTATTTGCTTTGTTTTTACTTTTCCAGGCATTGAATGTGAGAAGTAACAATCTTCAGGGAAAAAGCTTTTCACAAAATATTAATATTTTACTGAAGTAAGTTCACATTATAAAAATGAGACCAAAAAAAAAACTAAGCAAACAAAGAGTGATTTTGATATATAAATTGTGAATTCTTTTCAGGATGTGGGCCCAGTTAGCCAACTAGAATTGTGGCAAATGTAAATATTTGCAAGGTTGCTCCATTCCCAAATAAAAAGATAAGAAATAAAAAGATGTAAGACATTTGGTCACTCTCACATTATGGATAAACTAAACAGAGCAGGTGTTACAAAATTATTAATTAGTTCTTGGTTTGGATCTGAATTGCTTACCTAATGAGCAACACATATGTGGTAGCCCATTAAGCTAATCCACATTTTAAAATAGTGTGCTTGTTATGAATGAGAGAAAAAAAAATTCAAATGCCTAAGGGGACACATCAGGTGTCATTTGTAGCAGACCAGGTGTTAGAAACAACAGGGAGAAAAAAGGTGAGTTCCGCGGAGAACCAGAAGGGATTGGCCCAATGAAGGATGGGGATGGAGGAAAGAGGGGTGACTCTATTCTAGCTGATGGCTGCCAGGTGAGAATATGGTCTCATTGTGAATACAGTTCCTGTTTTTAAGAAAAGTGGAAAATATATTAGTGAAACCTCCCCATTTTTAAGTGTAGGCAACTTATGCAAAAATATTAGAAACACTGTGTATGCAGACATTCTGCACTCCAAGCCACATGCCTCTGCAGGTGGACAACAGCCCACAGGCCCCCAACTGTGTCCTCAATTATAGATAAAGGACATCATTCTTATTTAGGCAACTGTTCTCTACCATTAGTTACTTTGACATGATTTTGTTTGCTTTGCTTATTTTAAAGGTAACTTTCTAGGATTCAGGTTATTATCTAGCAACAAACTTTTACAATCTGTTTCACTCTGAATTGACAAATTATTTAATTGAATCAAACTCATTTTTCACATGTGTTTAAAGCCTAAGCAAAGCAAGATTTTGTTGTTGTTGTCATCATTGGATTCAAGTAGACTCAATCATCGTTATTTCTTGTACTCTTTATTCTGTTTAAAAACTACCTAAAGCCAAACAGCATAGCTTAGTTTGTTAGACCAATACTTGTAAGCTACAGGTGCTTATTTTCTCAAACATGTCTTATTAAAAACAAAAAAGAAAGGAAGGAAAGGAGGGAGAAGAAGGAAGGGGAAAAACAAAAGAAAGGAAAAGGAAAATCAATGTATCCATACCTATGCGTATATTTCACAAACAGCAATTTTAAATACGTTCCATTTCACTCTGTTTTATGAGTGGGTTACAGTTACCTAATAAAAAAATTAATTTATATCAGGTGTCTTATATGTTGATTTATTTTTATATGCCTAGATCTAAAACTGATATACATTTTAGGAATTATTATTTCTCTATATATTTGTGAGCGTTAGTCTGTAACATAGTGTATACACAAATGCCATAGTTTGAGGCATGTGCTTGTGCTTTGAATAACTGGAATATACAAAGAAATTCAGAAAAAGAAAGACAGATTTCAAATACTATTTATAGGACATGTCTCAAAATTCAGTACATTACAGGGAATAATTTACAAACACCTAAAAAATTTTAAGTTGGAAAAGCAGAACTCTGATAGTGAAATGAAATTGTGTCTTTGAAAAAAGAGGCTTAAATATACAGGGTGTAACTTTTCATCTATGTCAAGTATAATCAGGATAACTTGTATTACTAAGTGGATTTCAATTATGACATTAGGTAGTAAACTACAGTAAATATTAAGCTATATCATAATGGTTACTCATCTTTAGTCACTACTAATAAACATCAGACTGAGTTGACTATGTTTATCATTATTTAGAAATACAATTCTTCTTAGGATAAAATAGATTTACTAATCCCAGAAAGTTTTTTATGATGAAAGTTTTGTGAATTGCAGTACCAGACCATGAAGAATTTCATTAAAGATCAATGAAAAAATTACATTAATATTAAAGATGAACATGTATAACTAACTGCATGAACATATATAAATCTAAAAAAATTAAAAGCAACACTACTTTCAACATCAGGGAAAACATATTTTTATGAAAAAATACTTTTCTTATAAAACAGTAGGTTACATAATTATTCATTCAAATACTGAGATTAGAAAGAAAAATGTAATTTTCTGTATTTAGCCTTGAACGGTTTGGTGTGAAGCATGAAAGAAAAATCAAGAGAAAAATTGCTATATATGTCATTATGCCAAGTAATAGGAATGTGCTAAAATATAATTTTTACTGTAGAAACTAGTATTTTAACCCATATGTATTTAGGTTAGTTTATAACCACAGACATCTGAAAAAAGTTCTTTTTCACAACAATGCTTCTCTTGACACAAGTGCCTTACAAACTATCCCATTTTTTCATAGCATATTTCATGTAGATATATGTCCTCTTTTTTCTCTCAAATCACTTTAGATTTTTCTGGGTTATTTTAACACTTTTCTGGTAAGCTACTTAACAATGCTTGGTTTTTGTTAACAAATTAGCCTGTTGGGACTAGAACAGGGAGAGGCTTATTAGATTACTTGGTAATAGGATTAATAAAGACCAGTTGCCTTATTTTGTACTCACTTATTAGTTTAACTAGATCAGTGACACCTTTGCTATTAATGATTAAATATGATTATTAGTGAACTTTCATTCTAAATCTCAAACATTTCAAAAGCAGTCCTTTGTTCTTTATAATAATTGACCACAGATATGTGTTTCTAAAAGGAGTAAAATACATCAACTGTCATTTTGTACATATAGACATTTTGGCATAAAGAAGTCAACCATTTAACCCAGGAGATAGGAATAATGGAAGAATAGGAAATGGAATCCAGTTATTCTCATGTCTAGTCATAATAAAATCCTTCAAAATGATTTGGGCATGTCTACACACATAAAACAATAATATTAAGTTTGGCTACCAGAACCATTTTGTTCATTCCATAAATCCTGGAGGCAAGCATAAACTTCTCTTTTAATTCTCTGTACAATCCTATACAAGGTGTACATATTCATTAAGTCTCAATTTTCTCAGCTGAAAAGCTGAAGTATAATCATTTTTGAAGTCTCCCTTCAGCTCTCCAATTCTGTTAATCAGCAATTGGTTTGCATTCAGAAACTGGCCAAGTGACCAAACTGGCCTTACTCCAGTCCACTTTGGCAACAGCATGTCAGCACAACATTAGCAAAATTTAGACATGCTATTGAATCCAAACAACATTAAAACAATGGCAACAAAAATAATTTACAAAGTCAATTTGAGTTAATAAACAAAACTATAACCCTATCAGGAAAAAGAATAATGCCTGTCTCCCTATGCTACTGAAATGGAAGTTCTGTTATCACCAGGTCCTCTCCAAAGAAAATGATGTCAAGTCCTTAAAAAGAATTCAATGGGGAAGTAAGCCAACACAATATTAGTGTAAAATATCTTTCAAACAACATTGGTAGTTTTAAGTTTAAAAATTAAAATTGAATGAATAACCAATTTTAATTTGTAAGATTTCACAAACTATTGAAATAGTAAGCAATTAATATTTTTCAATTATTTTGAGTTCAGTTACAATCTAATATATAGTTAAAGTAGATGACTAAATATAAGATTTATGTTTTATCCTAAATTACCATAAATATAGAAAATCTTTATTTTGGCTATGAAGTCTTGATCACTATAATCCAAATGATCTAACCATTTTTATTTGTTTCAAAAATATTAATTTTTATTTTAGTAACATAATACAGAAACAAGTTTTAAGATTATGAATGTAATTGTAGTTCTATTATTAATAATAGACCAGACTGTGCATGGAGATCAGGAGAAAAAGGTCACCATCAGAAAAGCTAAGTTTGCTGTACAGTAAGGATCAGGAGATCTGATCCTGATTGCAGAACCATCCCTGATTACAGAATCTTGGGTTATGTCTCCCACTTCATCCTCCATACCATCCCAGAAGATCTAATAAGATTCCATCTGGGAAATCACCAGGAGTTCTTAGAAGGGAAAGAAGGAAGATTATTGGTTGGAATAAAAACAGGGTTGAATGAGTTCCAGAAAGCAGGGTTCTCAAACTCGTGGACAACAATCTGCAGAAGAAAACTTCAAAAAACCAACTAGAAGCAACACGCAGAGAAGATGAGAGGGGCATCCTCAGGAAAGAAGACAGCTGGTCCGCAGCAGAAAAATCTTGAGCCAGCTCTTCCAGGAAGATGGGGGGGGGTGTCGCTCGGCAGAGAACCCCTCTTCAGGATCCGTGAGGAAGACAAGAAAGAACAAACAGAAGACTCCTGGAAACGGAGATGGTGGCAGTACCAGCGAAGCACCTCAGCCCCCTCGGACGAAAAGGGCTCGGGCAGACCCCACCGTTGAAAGTGAAGAGGCATTTAAGAATAGAATTGAAATTAAAGTGAAGCTTCTGGAAGAATTAAAACCATGGCTTGTTGAGGGTTGGGACTTAGTTACCAGGCAGAAGCAGCTGTTCCAACTCCCTGCTAAGAAAAATGTAGATGCTATTCTGGAAGAGTACGCAAATTTTAAGAAGTCGCAGAGCAATGTCGATAACAAGGAATATGCAGTTAACGAAGTTGTGGCACGAATAAAAGAATATTTCAATGTGATGTTAGGCACCCAGCTGCTCTACAAGTTTGAGAGGCCCCAGTATGCTGAAATCCTCTTGGCTCACCCTGATGTGACGATGGCCCAGGTTTATGGAGCGCCACACCTACTGAGATTATTCGTAAGAATCGGAGCAATGTTGGCCTAGACGCCCCTTGATGAGAAGAGCCTTGCATTATTGTTGGGTTATTTGCATGATTTCCTAAAATATCTGGCGAAGAATTTTGCGTCTCTGTTTACTGCCAGTGATTACAAAGTGGCTTCCGCTGAGTGCCACCGCAAAGCCCTGTGAGGGTCTACCGACCACTCACTGTTACCTGTCTGGTATCTGTAAACACTTTTTGTTCTGAGTCCTTTTCTTGTATAATTGATGTTCTTTAAAATTGTTAATGTATAACAGGGCTTATGTTTCAGTTTGTTCTCTGTTCTGTTTTAAACAGAAAATAAAAGGAGTGACGTTCCTTTTCTCATTTCAAAGTTGCTACCAGTGTATGCAGTAATTAGACAAAGACAAAACATTCACTAGAACATTTTATTGCCTAGTTGACAACATTGCTTGAATGCTGGTGGTTCTATCCCTTTGACACTACACAATTTTCTAATATGTGTTAATGCTACGTGACAAAACGCCCTGATTCCCAGTGCCAAAGGTTCAACTTAATGTATATAGCCGAAAACCCATGCATTTTTGCTTTTTTTTTTTTTTTTTTACAGTGCTTGAAGTAAAACAGCCCATCCTCTGCAAGTCCATCTGTGTTGTTCCTTAGGCATTCTATCTTTGCTCAAATTGTTGAAGGATGATTTGTTTCATGGTTTTTGTATTTGAGTCTAATGCACGTTCTAACATTATAGAGGCAATGCATTATTGTGTAGCCATAGTTTTCTCGAAAAGTTGATATTTTAGGAATTGTATTTCAGATCTTAAATAAAATTTGTTTCTAAATTTTATAGCAAAAAAAAAAAATAATAGACCAAACAACAAAAATAAATCTTCCCTCATTTCTTCCAGTCTCCACCCTCAACGTTCATACTCACACATGCACAAATTTAATAAGTCACTACTTAACAAAATGAGAAGATTATTTCCTAGATAAAATAAACTTAAATATATTTTAGTAATATGTATTAATATAAAATTCTATTTGGATTTGACAAACAAGAAATAAAAATATTATGATTCCACATTTTAAAATATATATTAGTAATAATAGTAGTTTTTATTTAAAATGACTTCTCAGTTTCAGGTGACAAACAATAATATTTCTGGATCCCTTTATATTTTAAGTTATGGTTAAGATATTCCCTCTGGCAAAATGTTGGTGGTTAGAATTTAGGGGAATCACAGCTCTCAACTTAGATGATAATAACAAACTAAAAATAAGTCTATAATGGGAATTGTGACTCATCACACTCAAAAAGGTGATATCAAGAACTGTTTGAAATCTTCAAATGACATATAAAAGCAAGAAAGAAAAAAAAAGTCCTGGCTTTGTGTGTGTGCGTGTGTGTGTCTGTGTGTGTGTATCTATATAGCACAGATTCACTAGAGAAAAAGCAGATTTTTTAAAAAATAAAACTAAAAATTATCTAGATTTGAGATATATCAGACCTGTTTTCGAACGTTAGGTCACATGATTTCGACTCACCTTCGTAATGAAACACAAATTATACACACGTTCATGTAAAAATCCATTGGAAATTTACATTTTAAGTGGATCAAGTCTATGTTGTATGGTGTCATCTTCAAAATGCAATGTTCTGGAGTAAGGTAGCATGGCTTTGGGTTCATATTTTATTTACTACTATGATCACAGGGAAGTCACTGAACCTCCCCAAGTGTCAGTTTCCTGGGTTGTAATAAGGAATAATGATATCTTATAGGACTGTTTAGAGGATTGGTGATAATCCCTTTAGACCACAGTAAATAAATAGTGGCTATACCTAATTTTTTATTTAAATACATTACTCTTAATATCTTTCATTATTTTTGGTTAAGACAAATGAAAATTAGGGTATAGGAGATGTTAATCTTTTCCTGACAATTCTGCAAGCAAAGTAAACATCTTACTGGTATTTCTCTGGCCACATTTTGAATATCATAAAGATGCAGGGTTGATTAATAATTCAAGTAGAATAAAATATAAGGAACTGTGACTGCTCACAAAGCTAATCTGATTGGTGAAAAGATTGCTGAGGTAGAGGTCAAGACCAGATCTGTCTTTAAATTGAATGAGCAATATCTATTGAATTAGCACTTAAAATCCTTGCCTCTTGGCTTTCCCACCTAAAACATTAGGGAGCTGGATTGCATAATTGCTAAGGTAGATCTGCTCTAGCTTTAAAGGCCGAGGGAGGAGGAGGGGATGGGCGATTACCAATAACCTACTTAACGGTACAATGAACACTATCTGGGTGATGGGCACACTTAGAACCATGACTCAAGCATTTGTACCCCACTAATACTTTGAATTTAAAAAAATGTTTTTTTAAGATAGTCGTAAAAGTATAATTATTGCAGACTCATGATGAACCAAACAGCACACACTTTATGTATATTGCCTCATTTAATTTCATTAATTTAAAGCTATAAATGAACTTTTACTAGGTGGTAGCCCCTTATTCTTTACGATGATGAAGTTCAGCAGTGAAAAAGCAAACAAAATCCCTTCCTTCATAATTCCTACATTGTAGTAGCAGTGACAGAAGACTTAAGTAAAATATATGCAACATTATTTGGTGATCAGTACTACAGAAGGGAAAAAAAGCATGAGGTAGAAAAGGATTTCAGGTGGTTCAGGGATTGCAATTCTAAATAAATCAGTCAGGGAATATTTCCCTGAAAAGAAGATATTTGAGCAAAGTCTTGATGTAGATGAGGGAGCGAGCTATATAAGGGAAGAGACTTCCAGGTGGTGGAAACAACAACACAAAGATCATAAGGCAGAGAGTGTTCATAGCATAGGGCAGAGTGAGGGGAGAGTCATGGTAAATAAGGTCAACAGTCAGAGGAAATCAGATAGTGTGGGGCTTTTGACATCTGTATTTACTCTAAATAAGGTAGGAAGTCATCAGACTCATCAGATGATTTTAAACAGTGACATAATATAATTGAACATAAGTATATATGCAAGTATGTATGTATTTGTGTCAGAATACACATACATGTACACCATATATACATATACATTATATATAATATATACACACATACATAGAGGGCCACTCTGGCTGTGGTGTTGAAAATAGACCAAGGGGAGACAAAACTCCAAACAGGAAGATCAGTGAGAATGCTCAGGCAAGAGATGAGAGTGGATGCAGGGACTGCAGTGTAGGGTGTAAGAAAGAGAGGAGTAGGACAGCTAAATGTGTGGAGTCTGGTGAAAAGTGAAAATGATGGCGGGTCCCTTGTTCAACTTTCAATACCATTTTAAGAATTCTAGTACAGTGTGGTGGAGCCCTAAACCAAGCACAGAGCCTCTGTGAGTGTGGAGCCCTGGAGAAAATTCAACAATGACTTAAAGTTTTGGTTCTTTGTTTTGTTTTGTTTTGTTGGGATTTTGTTTTGTTTTGTTTTAACCTGAGCAATGGAGTGAGGGAGCTGCCACTAAGATAAGAATAAGAGTAGGAATGGAAAGTTTGAAGCCAAGGAAATGGTCAGGAATTGTACACCTATCTCAACATTCAGGATATGCCTTTTAGGCTTCCTGTAGAGATGCCAAGTAAAAACCAAGATTTATGGTAAGAATTTACCATTACATTTAACAGCACAGAAGCCATCACTGACCTCAACAGAGGAGTTGTGGACAGAATGGTGGGGGACAGGGCACAAGGAGGACGTGAGCAGTGTTAAGGAAGAATGGATGAGAGCAGTCAGCCTCAGGAAGCACACAGCCACCTCAGAGTTTAGCTGAGAAAGGAAACAGAAAAGGCAGAGTAACAGCAGGGAGAATATGGTAAAAAGAAGGTATCATTGAGAGGAAGAAATAATTGCCATCCTCATAGTAATCCTTTGAAGTTGGCATTATTTTTCCTATTTTACAAAATTTAAGTAATTTTCCCTAGATCACAAAACTAGTAAGTTGCCATAGCACATAACCAAACATTATTTTGTTTAAATTAAAGTGCCACTTTGAGTCACTGCCTTAGATCAATTATTTAGGCTCTTAACATCTTAGGGTTTGAGGAGAGAGCGTTTATATTAATAACGCAGTGCCTTAAATGGTAAGTGCTTAAGATCTCAGGTGAAATGTCACCTCCTCAAAGGAGAGTAGGCCCCCTCAAGATCACCACATCACATGGTATGCTTCTTTAATAGTACTCCAAAAATGTGTAGTTATTTCATTTCTCTTTTGATATTTTGTTTACTTATTTAGTTTCCCAAGTGTACATGAGTTCACTGATCTTTTCTGACTTGCTCACTATATTTTCCACAGTACTCAGCACAGGGGAACATTCTAGTATATTCTCAGTATGTACTCAATAAATATCTGAATGAATGGCTACTGTTCTTTCATTTCTCCTTTTCACATTCATACCAATGTAGAGAAAATAAATACATATTTCTACTATCTTCTTGGATATTGTTCCCTTTTACCAGCAGCAAAGCTACAAATATTCATTAGCTTTCTTGTAAAATCAGATTGAACTTACATTTCAAACATGATAATAATTTTGAATGTGCTATTACATTAAATTATGGTGATACTATTTTTATATAAATTAGATTTTTATTCAGTTTTTTATAAAAATAGCAATGAAATAAAGTAATAAATTCAAGAAAGGTAAAATGTGTGAAATATCAATAGAGAGTACGTGAAGCTAAAAATTCTAGATGCTAAAATTAGATTGCTTCTCTACAACTTCAGCGATGCGCACTGTCTGGGGAATGGACACGCTTGAAGTTCTGACTCGGGAGGATGGGGGTGGGGGGAGGGGATGGGTGTATACCTACGTGATGGTGTGATGTGCACTGTCTGGGGAATGGGCACGTTTGAAGCTCAGACTCAGGGGGATGGCGGAGGCATGGGCAATATATATAACCTGAACTTTTGTACCCCCGTAATAAGCTGAAATAAAAAAAAAGATATAGCCACTAAAAGTATTAAACACAGATATTTCTCTTGAAGCATGTACTTGAAGAAGCATATTATTAATACTTCCAACTATTCATCTGTTCTTCAGCATTCTCTTGCCTGCACTTTCTACCTACGTTATTTACAACCTAGAGAGCCCTCGGTTATGGCAAGGCAGCTAAAAAGTGGTTTGGGTGCCGCTGACAGATCCAATGCCTAAGCCTCATATCAGGAGAAAAGTAGGCACCAGCTTGTCTCATTGGCAGTTTTTCTTTCTGAGCAATGTTGACACAGATCTTTTCATAAATTACAGCTTCCATCTATCTGACCAATTCGGCAAGAATAACAAGGCTTTCATGCCAATTTAATTAAAAGAGAAAAAGATTTTAAAAACATATAAAGGAAAGAATGGCAAAGAGAAGAGACAATTTAAAATATTTCAAGATATAAATACTAGCAATTGATAACACTATTATGTTTGTTGGGAGTACAACTTCAAAAATAAAATTGAAAGAAATCAGAAAGATATTTGATAAAGGATGAGAAAGAGATGATAAAAAGAAAAGGGGGAAACAAGTTGTTCAGATGTTGGCCATTGTCAAGATGCCATTGATAATTTTTACCCTTAGTTTCATGTGATATTAAATATTTTAAACTTAGGATTGCACAGTATTCAATATCTCATGACTATATTTTGTATATTATTATTTGATGATATTATAGGAGACATCAAGCAAAAATCTACATGTCACTGCATTCCCCATTTTGTTTAAAATAAGCTAGTCTATAAATACTCATTACTTTTAAAATATCTTATGTTCTATGATAGTATTTTTGAAATTACACACACACTGGAACACTACACTGTAGTTTCTATTACAGAGCCTGATTTTTCCTTTGAGAGTTGGTTAAATAATTGTATAGCATAACAGAGAAATATTGTTCTGCAGGTATCTTAAAATAATCTATATGTTTACTTTATTCTTTCAAATAAACTAGGTGAGACAAACCAGGTTTTCAATAGCTGTTATACCCTAATTGTGTATTTGCTCTTTTTAATTAGCATGCCATCAAGCATCAAGGATTAGAGTGAATAAGATTTTATTGTATTTGATATGGTCTGCTTTAAACAGTTTGTGCAAGTTTATGGAAATCATTTTAGTTTCTAGATAGGATACATTAAATAAGTACTTTCTGAAGAACTCTATTATAGCATCAGAGTGAAGGGACACGATGCTAAAAAGACAAAAGGTCTATCTGAATAGACTATATATCTTGTAGTAACATGGACTATAAAATCTTCATACACATACGTGAAACATATATATGTTTGTTCCTAATATTCAATCTTAAGCATAAAAGAATGATGACATCCTCAATGATTTATGTAAATTTATAGTGCAATTAAATAAAAATAAAATTTGTTAAGTACTTCATAGCTTATTAAGCTTTCAAGCAGTGTAAGAGGTGAATTTGACATATTTATTAGATTTGGGTTTTAAAAGGCAATAGTAAAACTCTTGATTACATCATAAATGGCTTATGAAAATCTATAGCTTCTGATACTAGTGTTAGCTAGTATTCAGAAGTCCATTGACATTGCTCAAAGCAGACAACCAAACATGTCCTCTTTGCATGACCAGCTTGGTTTTCCTCTATAGAAATGTGGTAAGCCCCAGTTGACTGTTGTCTGAGATCCATAAATATTAGTCTCTGTTTTTAAAAAGGCACATTATCAACCTAGTTGTATGTTTGGCATTATATCCAAAGGAAGTGTTCACATAACATCTAAACAATGACTTCTAGTGAAATAATTGTTCAAGCAGGTTGATGAACAGAGGTAGCCATCTTAGTCAATCTATCAAGTCAAGAATCCTACAGAGGTATAGTTGTAGGTTCATACATACAACAAAATCCTACCCAAAATACAACAATTTCTTTGGAATTAAAGGTATCTATAGATTCAAATAAGAATATTTCACATAAGCATTATAATTCAAAAGATATGTTTTTGAGTTGTAAGATACCATGATTCACTTCCTCCATTCTGAAACTTTTACAAATATGCAATACCCAACAGTATTTTCACTCCTGAAGCTTGGTGTTAAACAACATTAAGAGTATGCATTGTTGTTCATATAACATACAGTCCTTTGTAACTGTACATTGTATTTAATTTAATTAACAGTGCAATTAGCCATTACCTTCATTAGGAGGTGCTCATTTTGAGAATTTCTATAGGCCAAGTAAGCCTTTAGGGAGAAATATAAACTGTCTATTTTATTCTGGTTGAAATTAATCAATGATGATAAATTTGCATATTTTACGGGTACATTCCATTTAAAATGGACTACAAAGTCATCATTTATAACTATAAACTCTGCAAAGTACCAGGTATGTGTGTCGTATTTAGAAGTATAAAAGGATAAGGGAACCAGAATTAGCACTTAGAAAATGAAACACTATTTTTTGGATAGTTTTATTTAATTTTAGTATTTTTTTCACTTACAAATAATATTAAAAGAGATTTTATTTTTCTCAAGAAGAGGGAACATTAGTGATAATAGTTTGAAAATAGCATTCTGTAAATCACACTGCTATAGTTTGAACATGGTGTGGTTGACCCCTCGAAATCTCATGTTGAAATTTAATCCCCAGTGTGGCTATGTTAAGAGATGGGGTCTAGTGGAAGGTACTTAGTTCATGAGGGTGAATCCCTCATGAACGACTCTGTGCAGTCCTCATGGCAATGAGTGAGTTCTTGGTCTATTACCTCCTAGGAGAGCTGGTCATTAAAAAGAGCCTGGCATATTTCTCCCCTATTTCTTGCCTCCTCTGTCACCATGTGATTTCTACACACACTTGCTCCCCCCTCCCCTTCCACCACAAGTGGGAGTAGCCTGAAGCCCTTGCCAAAAGCAGGTGCTGGTGCCATGCTTCTTGTACAGCCTGCAGAACCATGAGCCAATTAAACCTTTTTTCTTTATAAATTACCCAGCCTCGGGTATTCCTTTATAGCAACACAAACAGACTAAGACATATACCTTAAAACTTTTATAATTGAGAAAGCATGATTTCTGAGGCTAACTTACATTTACATAAGCATGTGCCCATATAAATACATAATCATGAGTTTTTATACACTTAGGTGTTTTCCCTACTAATGTTAGTACTATTCTGAACGTTCAACAAATACCATGACTTATGTAGTCTCAAAAAATAACAGAATTTATCCTCTAAAAATGGATATATGGGTAAAAAATTGCTTTTCATCTTAGAATTATATTAGAAAAATAAAGGAAAGATATCATTGCAGTGATGCTGGCTGGCCATTCAGGGAGGTCTTCCGGAGATAATTTTGATACTCATAGTTTAGAGGTCCTTAGTTTCATAGGCAATCATTTAATTTTGTCAGCACAACCAGAGATCACAGCTAGGTATACTCAACTGAAATGATTCTGGCTAACTAAACTCTCCCAGCATCGATGCATAAACCAATTTATAAACGGATTTCCTACTTTTTAATTTATAATGACAAATATGAATGCCAAGCAAACCAAATACTGACATGCCTTTGATCCGTGTGGTCATTCCTAATGAGTAAACGGAATGGGAACTAAAAAAATCCCAAACATTGGTTTTAATCATAATTTCAGGATCCCAGATAATTAGATAGATGACATCAATAACTAGTACCATCCAGCTATGCCGCTCTGGGGAATCCATCTCAATCACAGGGATATACTCTCCAGGGGAGTCGCTAATATTATGTGGCACTCTCACCTCTTAGTGCTAGAACCAAACCAACAGTTCGTTTCAAAAATGTCTCATAAAAAAGTCTGACTGACCTCCCAGTAAGGGTCTGTGAGCATGGCCTTTTACAACGCGGAGTAATAAGAGGATCAGCAATTGGTTTGCTGCCATTTCCCATTGCAGTAGCATGGCAGATGTCAATTACAGCCCTCTTTTCTGATAATTCTGGACTGAGTCTTACACCCTTTCTCAGCCCAGGAAATCATTATGAATTGATTATAAATGTCATTTTAAATGAAATTTGTTTGCAATCCCAGAGTTAAAATTAAGGACATGTTATATATTCAGACATTCAAGATTCAATGTCATGAAATTCAAACCACTTCTGATAGGTTTTTTCTGTGATTTCTGACCCAACATCTAAAAAATATGATTCATGTGGGGTTGCTTCTACTGATGATTGATCTCACCTTCTATTTTTAATTATTTATAACTTCATTCTCAATGAATGCCTTATCTTGCATTAATATTTCTCAGATTTGGCGGGGGACAGTTTTTGTTCCTTTCTATGTACTAATAAAATGTACTTCTGCAGCTTCATCTGCTATCCCATAAAGTAACATTCTACCCCCCACAAGTTTATCTTATTCTAAATATCTAGTGTCTTATTCTAATGTCTTTTAAGGAACATTGGAGTTAGTGATATGCAAAAGAGCAGCTGAATTCCACATAACAGTCTTGGTTGAGAAATTATTTAATATGTTTTTAGAAAATACAAATGAAATTAATTGTATCTTCTATAACAAAATCCAAGGATTTTGGGCTTTTTGATGCAATAGTACATGGCCAAATAAATCTATTTTATAGATGTAATAGAGTGAAGTGACTAAGCCTGAACTATTCTTTTCAACACTAATGATAATAAAATGTAAAATGAATCATATTAAAGATGTTTAAAATCTCTGCTCCTTTGCAGATAATTTCTTCATTTGGAGTAAATTCTAAGTCAGGGTATTTTTTAATGCAAAGATAAAACAACTACACTCAGTTCTTCAATAAAATATGAAAATAGAGTTACCTCAAAGCAAATAAGGTTAGCTTTGATAATACATATTTCACTATCTAAGGGTATACCCAACAAATCAATCTTAAGAGTTTTAAAATGATCTCTGTAATCATTGATGTTTCTTAGGGGAAAAATTTTCCTTGTTTCCCTTTCCCTAGAAGAAATTGGACTATATCTGCATTATTCTTTGGAAAACTATTTACAAAAGTCAGAGGGCTGAAGTAGAAAGAATAGCAATAAAGTCCTGTGGGAGAGGATGTGACTAGAACCTGGACCTGCTTTGTTAGAGATTCATAAGCTGGGCTTGTGAGTTCCCCCAATGGGATTTTATGTATTAATATTTAAATTTGCTAAGTTATTGAAAAATCTATGCCCAGAAAAGACACAATGTTTAATATATATTATCTTATTCAGTTTCTATATGAAATGGACAATAATCATTCCCATTCTACAGATGAGGAAACATAGGTTCATAGCTAGTGAGTGGTGGAGCTGAGATTCAAACCTTGGTATTTCTTTTTGTTTTTTATTTCAGCATATTACAGGGGTAAAAATGTTTAGGTTACATATATTGCCTTTGCCCTGCCCAAGTCAGAGCTTCAAGTGTGTCTGTCCCTCAGATGGTGCACACAGTACCCATTAGGTGTGAATATACCCATTCTCTCCTTCCTGCCCCCTGCTCCCACCTGCAGGACACTCAATGAATGTTACTACTATATGTGCACATGAGTGTTTATCAGTTAATACCAATTTGATGGTGAGTACATGTGGTGCTTGCCTTTCCATTCTTGTGATACTTCACTTAGAAGAACGGACTCCAGCTCTATCCAGGATAATACAAGAGGTGCTATATCACCATTGTTTTTTGTGGCTGAGTAGTACTCCATGGTACACATATATCACATTTTATTAATCCACTCATGTATTGATGGGCACTTGGGTTGTTTCAACATCTTTGAAATTGTGAATTGTGCTGCTATTAACATTCTAGTGCAGATGTATTTTTTATAGGATGCCTTGTATTTGCTACTGCCTCCTATTAAAAAACCTAGAACTAGAGAATTTGTTAATTTCTGACTATTGTTTTCTTATATCTATAGAAGAGGCTAACAGTGAGTTTCCTGTGAAGGGAGTAGAGAATGCATTTATATACTTTACTAGGAAGTATTCCAGCATGGGATAGAAAATGTATAGTCTTGTGAAGGTGTTGACCCAGGGAGAGGGACAAACATTCTTTAGGTGGGCCTGCAGTTTGGAGAATGGACACTTGACTGAGAGTATTCTCCTTAGAGGAGATAAACTGTCCTACACTTAGGCAGAAAGCGGCTTTATGAGTGGGCTAAAGAGCAGACTGAAAGAGACTTCATGAAAACAGTTCTGGAGTGGGGGTGCCTAAGAGGAGCCACTCACAATAGCAGTAGAAAGTTCTTCTCCATGTTGTGCTTCTCTCTATTAACCATGGAGAGTTTCCTTAAAGACTTAAAGGACAGGTTCTGCTGTGAAAAGAACTAGATGCTCAAGGCACATTTGATAGCTTAATGAAATAGCTGAGGTCACTTTGAGAAGAACTAATTTCTGATAATCCTTCTGGTAAAGTCCCAAGCCATCAAAAGGAAAGGTAGTCTTAATTTTTTAGGAACAGATTATTGAATTCTGGGCATTACAGTACATCAGGAAGGCACAGTGATCTAAATTATAAATAGTGTCGAGATGTGGTAAATCTGTGATAAACTGAATATTCCCACAGCTCAACCTCAAAGGAGGGCATGAGCTAGTGTGAAAAGGCCAACATCAAAAAATAAATATATGTCTGTATTCTTTCTACAACATCCCTTTCATTTATTCTCATGTAGATACCATCATTTTAGATACTGCGATTTTCTTTCTTTCCTTCTTTTTTGTCATTTTTACTCCAATGGTGTTTTCATGACGGCTTCTTTTTCACTTTATCTTGAGTTGATATAACATAATTGCCACAGAGTAAAATTATTTTCTCTAATAAAGAAGGCAGAACCCAAGGAACAAAGATGCCATCTTCATTCATTATCTAAATATAATGATATAAAGATACAATAGGAAATTTGTTCATCTCCTAAAAAAAAGTTTGCATTTATGTTATTCAGATTTTATATTGATCTGTTAATTGATTTGTTAAGGCTTTCCATAATGTTTTATGTATTTGTGGGGCTTTTTTCCTGTATGTGCAAACATTGTGCAATTACGAGATCCACATAAAATACATTTAAAAGAGACCATTTAAGGTAGTATGCAATAATTCAGAATAAAATGGCCATATATATCTGAAAACACAACAGAGTTATTCACTGTTCAACAATGGAACTTAGCACTTTATGGTTCATTTATTTGTCCTGACTCTGAGAGATATCAGAAGAGTGTATACCTCTGCACATCTAGAAATAACTGAACTGCCATTGCCGCCCCTCTGAGTGCAAACAGCTGATCATTGTTTACCACACAATCATGCTCAACTATAATTGTTTCCCTCATTTTCTTGACAATTTTCTTCTGCCTCTTTATCCTTGGCATTTATCAAAAACATTTCTTCTGAGGGATAAGAGATTTCTTTATTTTATAAAAATGAAAGTATCTTTAGTTTTGGCATGTGCATAAGCCAAGTGTTTTTCACAATGCCATATTGTCAGGACAAATGTTTTGCAGCTCATCCTATTGTTAAAGACTGGCCAGGGTGGGGCCTATTGACACTCTTTTGTATAAAGAACCTCCCCTCCGTAATACAAGAACAAACAGTTTTGATGCAATGTTTTGCCAGACAAAACTGGAGCCAATTATGAAACTAGTTTATTCTTCCCTTAAATACTGGTTTGCTGTCCCAGAAAGATGATTAAAAAATGTGAACACCCCCCCCCATATTATATAATATCTTCAAATCCCTAGTCAATATTAGAAAACTATTTACAAGGCATATGATGGCTAATAACAATAAGCTGTACAAAGAATCTGGTATGTAGGTAGATTCTAAAAAAAAAAAGAAAAAATACAACAAATCTCTGTGGTTATTTACCATTTTTATTTTTGGCTAAACTGACCTCTTAACCCCTTGAAAGCAAGTAATTTCTATAATACTTCCTAATATTTTCTCTACCACATAATATACACTGCAGAGAGAAATTTGATTCATATTTATTAACCTGTATAAAAATATCTTAATTCAGTTTTCTCCTTTTTTATGGAACTTAGAATTTCAAATCTGGTGGGATACTTTTAGAATTAGGTGAATGAATAGAGAGCTCTTTCATGTCTAAGGGGGCCTGTCTGAGCTAGACAGTAGATAAGAAACGGTGCACTTTCTCCACTGATGGTCTTGAGTTAAATGCAAAGAATACTTTTCCAAGAGCTAGCAAAATAGTATAATTTGACACTTTTATTACATTACCATAGAATTGCAACTTAGTATGTGACTATAGAACAAGTTTGTGTGTATGTGTGTGATACACAAAATATCTATGAATTGGTGATCATTTTTTCACTACAACTTAAGAGAAAATTTACATGAGAGACAGAGAAATGAAAGTAGAAATGTGTTGGTATATTTGTTCTTAAAATTTAACCTAATGTTTTGTGAATGAAAATGAAAAATAAATGACTACATTTCTTTTTCCCACATTTTTCTCCCTAGGAAATACACAACCCCTTCTAGGAGAGTTCAAAACCAATAGAAAAAGAAAGCAAACCCCATTTAATATTTATTTTTAGCTAGGACTTGGCAAAACCAGATGCCAGAAGTAGTTCTACAGTTCTGAATACTAAATATTCAACAGATGGCTCTCCTTAGATTTCATCCAATCTGGATATGCCCCAACAGGAAACAAAGATGGTCTTCAGACTGTCCCTTTTATATTAAAATATACTTCCCACATGTACTATGAATAGGAAGGTAAGAATTACAAACTGTTCTATAAAACAATGAGAGTTAAGGGACTGTAGCAATATTCTTTATGCAAATAAATATCACCCCAAACAATAGTTTCACTTGCAAATGGACAGTTTTCACATCCATTTGCAAGGGAAGTATCCAGAGAATAAAAGATGGAAAAAAAAAACTGAAAAGATATTTTTTAATTTCTACTTCTAGCAATTTCTGGGTGACAACTCTCAACTATATAGTACCTCTACAATTTAAAAATTTAAATCTAGGCCTCCCACCCTCACTTCCATCTCTCAAATGAAGCTACTTGGTTAGACAATAAAGCCTCAGAAATCTGGCAATTTCCACAGCATTAGGATTCTTCCACTGTAAGACTGAAGAATTACAATGAGGCTCAAAGAATGGTCATAAATTAGCTAACCCAAATACTAGACATTTCATATTGTATAGAAGTGTAGCATATGTTGGCTGTTTTCTTTTCATTATAAACACAAATATATTTGTGGATGGTATCTAAGTAAGTTGAATAAAGTAGTTATGTTCAAATAGTCAAGTAACATCAATTAAAGAACTAGTAAGTAATGTAGCAAATAGTCAATAAATGTCAACTATTATTCTTGTTTTATTGTTAGTTGTAATCAGTTGAGCAGGTTATAAACTTGACTAATGGAACAATGTATGCGAATTTTATACTTTTATCACTTCAGAATTTTAGCCAGTGTGGGACAACAAAAATAAAACTGAACTAAAAGGTTGTTCTAATTGCATTTTTAAAAATATTTTTCTTTCTGACTTTGGAAAAATCACCAATTTTTTTTTTTAAGTTTCAATCTTTTCATGTATAAAGCAACAGTCCTCCCTATTCAGAGAGTTGTTCTTAGGATTACATGATATCATGTATTTGAAAATACTTTATATATTAGGTATTAATATTCCCCTCAACTGAAGTAAACATTGTTTTTAATTTCAAAGTATCAAGGGGTTAAAATGTTTTTATTACATGGCGTTAATCAGGGCTATACATGTGCCCATCACACAAATAGTGTTCATTGTACCCATGAGGTAGGTTTTTGTAAACATTCTTTTTAATTGTAATTTACTTATGACACATTTGTATCAATTCATTCAAGAACTATTAATTAAACATTTATTATACCTGGCACTGTTCTAAGTGTTGGGGATATGATGATGGACAAAATTAATATGCCTTTTGCCCTCACAAAGCTTATAATCCATGAAGACTATAATTCATGGCAGATAAAGATAGAAAAATAGGAAATTATAAAGCAGTAAGAGTTTAGATGGTGAAGTACACATTTTAGGAGCAGTTCAATATGTCTTAGGATTCAAGAAAGACTGAGAAAAAGAAATGGTGGCTAATTTGAAAATGAAAAGATGAGGTTTATGAAAGCAGAACTGAAATGGGGAGTACACCACCAACAGAGAGAACTACTGTCCTTAAGGAACTGAACCCCTGAAAGGCTGGTTCTATAGTGTGCAGAGAAAGGAATGAGGAATGGTGAGGCGTAAGTAGGGGACCATTGAAATAAAAGCTCTACAGCCACATTAAAAAGTCTGGACTTTGTTTTATGAGCAATGGATTTTAAGCAGGTAAGTGACATGGTTAGATTTTCATCTGAGAGCAATCACAGGTAATGGGTTAAGCAGGTCAGAGTGGAGACAGGGACAACACTGAGGAGACTGTGGCAAGAATTACAGTTAGAGATGATGATGGCACATACTGGAGAAAAAGAAAGCATGGCAATGAGAATGGATAAAAGTAACAAACATAATGGATGTTTTGATGGGGTAGAATTTTTAAATTGCCATTTCATTAGCTTGTGAATAGGAATAGGCATAAGGGAATGGGAAGAATTGGTTATGAGTCAAATGGACAACACGACTCCAAGGTATCTGTCTTAGACTTTCAGGTGGTTGGTGTTGACATTCATTGCACTAAAGACAAGAGAAAATATGGGTATTTGGAAGACTGTGAGTTTAGATTTCAACATCTTAAGTTTAAGATACCTGTAACACTTCAACATAAAACAGGATAGAAATCTGGAATGGTGTTAAAGACTTGGAAGCCATCAGCACACAGTGGAAGTTAGTCATGGGAGTTTGAAATTACATTGAAAATATAGGAAGCAGAGGAGGAAGGTGTTAAGGACATCATTATGAATTATGCCAACACCTAAAGAATGGACAGAGTCCACAAAAATGACTAAGACAGAATGTTCTGACATATAGGTATATAATGGGAAAAGTGCAATGCTATAAAACCCAAGATATGAGGAAATGTTCAACAACATCAAATGCTATGAAAAGGTCAAGGAAAATCAGAATTGAGAAAGGTCCCTAGGAAGAGAGCAAGAGTGAAATTTTAGGTGGAGAAGGAAGATTGAACTCAGAGGTGGGGAAAGGAAGTTAGGAGTATAAATATCTTCAAAAGAAGTCTGGCCATGAAGGTAGAGAATAGTTTAGCTTCAGTATCTGGAGGAATACTTGTGATTGAAAGTAGTATATGTGTGTGTGTGCGTGTGTGTAAAAGGAAAAATCCTTAACATGTTTAAATCCTAATTTGTGAAGTCAGGAGAATGAGGACTTAATGAGAGAAAGTTTCCTATGAAGGCACAAAGGGTTAAAAATTTTAGCACATTAGAAAGATCTCAATTCAGAAAGGAATAGAACACCTCCTCAATTGTAACAGAGAGAGAGAGAGAGAGAGAGACGGAGAGAGACAGAAACAGAGTGTAAAAGATGAGTGCAGAAGCAAAAATCCTTGTAGATATGGTAGAAAGAATTTAAGAAAATTCTAATTTGATGAATTCTATTTATTTGAAAGTTATCTTCAGAATTTATTGGTAGAAGAAGGAGCTAGTATGCAAGTAGAAAAAAGTTGAAGAAGTTTGAAATAGCTTCCAAGAAGAAATGAAGAGAATTGCTGACATATATAAAAGGATTCCTATGTATTGAGGATCTACTTGAGATTGAAAGGATGGAGAAAATAAACTTATAGTGAAATCAATCATTTTGTTTATTTGACCTTTGGCAGTGTACAGAATTCATGGTGTAGGAGTGAAGAAAGTAAACACTTGAATTGATATAGGGTTCAGGTACTGACAAGCAGCTGTGACAGAGGGACAAAAGGGAAATAGATTTGAAACTGTACCCAAGAGTCTACTTGAACTGATGAACCAATAAATCTAAACGTGGCAGGGAGACAAGTGGCAACAGGAGAGGGCTGTCAGAGTGCAGTAAAGTACATGGGCACCAGACTTACCTCGACATCAGTTCAAAAGCCTCCTTTTCACTTATTAAATGTTTGACCTGGACTGAGTCAAATTTAAAGAGGTTAAATGGATTTATCCTCTTTAAATTTTATGATCTGAAAAATGAGGCTAATAATTTCTATCTAATATGGTGCTTGTTATTAAATGAGACAATATACATAATGAATGGGAACAGGGCCCCTGAAAGTTTGCAACACAGGGGCTGAGTAACAGCTATGTGCTTGTCACACAATAAATACTCAACAAATGATAACCATCTTTATTGCTACTGACAAAGTCAAAATTTTGTAGTTAAGAGAAAATGTTTAATAGAAAACAAATAACAAATATCTTCAAATGCAAATTAATAAAGTTGAATTAAGCTTTCCTGCTTACAAAAATATATGTTATTGTTCAAAGTAAGTATGCTATCTCCTCAAAATAATAAACTTTCCTTGCTTTAGCACAAAGGTTTTGTTTTCGTTTTTTTTTTTTTTTTTAAGCAGAATGTTAGCATTTTAATTGTGGTTGTTTTTAATTTTCTTTGAAAACATTTATTTTTTAAAATAGCATGAATTGCAGAATAAAATATACTGACTTTAGTCAGTGGGGGTGGTAAGGGTATAAGAGTGATGAAAACTCTAAAACTGTAATATCTTACCTCTGAGAGAAAGGAAGAAGCACTAAAGCCCCATTCTCACTGTTGGCAATGCCAGAAGGGATGAATCGAGGGAAGAATTTCAGCTTGAACATGTTCTTATAGACTAAATTATAATCTAACAATTGCAAAACCAGTGTGTATTTTGGGAAGAAAGCATTTGGCACTTTTCATTGCACTGTGGAAATGTAGCTGTGGAAGGCAAAGCTTGTTAGTTGGGACCAGAGTGCCTGGGTTGGAGGCCAAAATGTCAAATGTTGGACAATAGCTCTCTTTTGCAAAAAGGTGTATAAAAGAGGAATATTAGTTTTTTTGGTTTTTTTGTTTGCTTGTTTTTTGCAGAACATAAGCAAGGTTGTCTCAACAACCATCTTCTAACAGTTGCAAAAGTCTGGACCTTTTCCAGACCTGGAGGATATTAAGGTAAAGAAGTCTTCTTTCACTTTCAAGGAATCACAAAAAAATAGCTACATATGCCCAGTTTTCTCAGTTTTGATCATATCAATAGCCAGCAGAGATTCTAAGTTTTGTGGGGCCTAAAGCCTATAAAATTTAAAAGTCCTCTTTAAGAAAATATACAAATATACGAGGTCCACATATGGTACCTGGTCTTTAAAGGGACTCACGCAAGTGAGATGATCTGTAACTTAAACCTCATTAGCTTTAAAGTAAACCCCCTGTCATCCTATCTGCTAGTTGTGAAGAACCGATGATCTGTATGAAAGTTTTGGCAAAATAAATTTATCTATAGAAACTTGTGAGTTAAAACTCAGGAAAAAGGACAAGTTTGGCCCTTTGACTATCCACCTAGAATTAATTTTAACCAGATAACACTTTAATGGTCCAGTTCTTAGGTAGGTTTGATGCAACCCTGTGCAAGTAATGCACGTGGCATAATTTGAGGAGACCTTAGAATGTCACCACCTCCAGATAATTCCCACTTTGGGGAGTGACAGTGTATGTAATCTTACTATTAAAGGATCAGTCCTAATCAGACATCATGTGTCTGCTGGTGTCCTGGAATCTCTGGGTCACAATACTCATTGTGGTGTATTCATAGCAAATTAGGAATATAAATCTGTCTGTGGTTATAATCTAAATATCTGTTCACAGGAAATACAAGGGATGGAGTAAAATGCTAAGTGTCACATAGATGCAATCAGCAAAATCTATCATGAGGAAACTTTAAAGAACAATAACCAGGTTCTTCAACAAATAAACAAAGGAGAAAGAAGAGGAGGACAAGGAAAAACTTTTTTAGATCGTAAGAGACAAGTGAAATAACCACACACAATATGTGGATTGTACATCCTCATTCTAGAAAACCAACTGCCAAAAAAAATGAAACCATTAAGGACACTTGATCACTAATTTTGATGATATTAGGAAATTATTGATTTTTAGTTGACTAATGGTATTGTGGTTATGTTTTCAAAGAAGATCTTATCTTTTAAAAATAGATTCTGAAGTGTTTAGAGAGAAAAAGCTATCAATAGTCCTTTGTGTTTTTCCCTTAGCTGCAAATGAACTGTTGACCTCACCAGGTCCATTCTCTCCCCTCCTCACCCTTGTACCCCCAGAGGGCTGACACTTAGGGTCATGCGTCAGTCTGGCCCTACTTTGCCCTCTGCCTTCCATTTGGCCTCAGCAGGGAGAAGCACTGTCAGGAAATGAGTGGGCCTGAGAAGAGACAAGCCAGGTATTCATTCCCCTGGCTTCCTCTTTGCCAGGCCACATGTGGTTGTAGCTTTTGCCAGTGGCTCCGAAGCCAGGTCTCCTGCTGGGTGGCTGCCCCCTACATCTAAGGCACTCACAGAGCTGCAAAAACCACTTCTTTCACTTGCCCAGTCAGGGTCAGTCATGGTGGCAGCTTCCCCAAGGTACACCCATCCTTGTTGCATTCTCTTTCAGCTTCTTAGACTTTGAGTCTCTTCATTGAAGGTTTCCAAATTACCCTGTTTGAGTGTTCCTTCTGTTTCTTGCTAGAACTCCTATCAAAACACCCCCCTATTATTTAGAAGCGACTCATGTAAAATATGTCATGTTGACCTAGTGATGAATGGTGACCTATGTGAAATATGTTGACCTTTTAACTAGAACTTATTAAAGTTTAACAATTTTATAGCACATGTGCTATTTTTGCTGTTTTGATAAACAAAAAGAATTTAATAAGAAATTATAATCAACAGATACAGCTAGAATACATAGTTCATTCTGATGTATTTACCAAAGATACCCTTGTGTAAAGTACTTAAGTATCCCCCTTCCAATACCGTTCTCTATTTCTGGTCATCTCATAGCCAGAGGAAAATATTGGAAGAGGATTACTTGACTTCCTACTTCTAAAAACTCTAGTCATCAGTTATAAATATTTTACCTCACTCTAAATTCAGCATGTTTCTAGCTGAGACTCATCCTTACCTACTAGTAAGGCAAAATTTAGGAACCTAGATCAGTATCACAGATGACTCAGCCTTAGGTTAGCCTTCTTGCTATTTCTCTTTGGCCTTACAGCTCAGTCCTAGAAGAACTGTTTTATTTATGTGACCAATTGCCAATTAACCTCAATATTTGCTATCCTTTTCTCCTCAGTTTTTACTTTACTTTTTTAACCTGCCATGAAGCTACTGGCAGGTTATATAACAGATTGCATATCCCAGCCTCTTTCGCAGCTAACTGGAGTCATACAACTACACTTTGTCCAATGGGATACAAGCACCAGTGATATATGTAACATCTAAGAATGTCATTAAAGGGAGGAAGGACTCTTCTCATGATATCTTCCTACCTACTGACTAGAAAATAGGCAATAACGGTGAAAGTTTCCATAGCCACCTTGAACCAAAAATAGCTTTGAGAATAGAAGAAAGAATTTTTGGTCCCTACCAACAAGGGAAACCATATCTACCCTCAATGGACTCAACATGAAAGAAACTGCTAGCTTGTTGAGACTACCATTATTTGCCATTGTTGTTAATCACAACTTAACCTATTAAAAAATAACACCTTAGACATATCTTGCAATAACTGGATTCCTGTCCTAATACTCTATATTTAGCTTGCTGCTTTGATACTGTGTCAGATATATCAGTTTCTTAAAGACAGGACCTGTCTTGTCTTAAGCTTCACTTCAGGAAATGGGAGTTGGACTTTAAAACCCTAAAGCCAGCAAATAGCTGACTGTGTGTCCATTTATACCTCTGTATATTTGCTTGGAGTCAGATCCCCTTTCTACTCTGACAACGTCCTGGAAATCTTTTTGTTAACTTTACTCCTCCCTCAAGACAGAGAGGGAGTAATTTTTAAACAATCACCTCTAATCACTCCCTCTCTGCACCATGATTTGCAATCCTGTTGCATGTAAGTTCACACACAGGCATCAGCGCATTTCCAGAACCAAAGGAAAAGTAAGATTTCTACATGCTGGCCCTCATTTTCTGATAGGAGTAATATTAAAGTAAAAGCATTGTCAAGGATTATAACTATCCTGTCAGGCCGGACCATAGGCAGAGCTTTGCAAATAGCAGGCAGAAGGATTAGGATTCTAAGTAAAAGCCAAACATAGCAGGAATATTCAAATTATACTGTTACATATTTAGACATACATGTCATATATTAAATTTTAAATATACAAAATGCAGCATGTTATCAAAATGAATTTGTCATTTTTTAAGGGAGATTGCGCGTGTGTGTGTGTGTGTGTGTGTGTGTGTGTTTGTGTATAAAACAATATAAATAGTTACAGCTTTCATTCAGAAAACTTTGAATTTCTGAAGTCTGAAATCCCACTGGGAGAATATGTCTTCAAGGCAGACACATAACCCTACCATTTTAATTAATTTCTATTTCAGTAGCTTTCAAGTACCTCAGTGGTTTTGGTACCTGGAGCTCGAGGAGATTTCAATAGAAGATAAGGGAATTCTGAGAGTAGAGGATAGAAACAGGAATGATAGTGGTTTCCAGTGCGGGTGGATTTCTATTATATGATCAAGTACTCTTGAATTTTATGATCAGCACCAAACTGGCAGGTACCAAAGAATATTTATCATCATAACTGTAATTTTGTTCTTTTCCCCTTACCAAACTGTAAACTCAAGGGCAAGCATTCAATCTCTTTAAGATTATGACTTTACCTGGTTAAGGCTCAATAAACATTTGTTAAATGAGACTTTGGGTCTGAAAATCATCTACCCGGACTCTTAGCCTTTAATGAGTTTCTGGTATATCCATTACCTTAATCTTATTTACTAAAAATATCTGCATTAATTATCCCATTCAATCATAGGTCTCATGTTAATACCTAAGTAAATAAGGTAAACACCCTTTTAATTGTTATGAATTGCCAATAGTCTTAGAACAGAAATGGTTTCATAGGTAATTTCAGGGAAACCAGAAAAAGTACCCAAAATACTTGAGGTTATAAATCATAATAATAATTAGTAAAGCATAATCATGTCTTTAGTAACACTAAAAATCTCATAGATGTTATATGCTCTTTAAAAACAAAAAAGAAAAAAATACATATACATATATACTAATAATTCAATGAGACATAATCATAGGAAAATTTAAGAAAGGAATTTATTTCCTATCTTCTCTGAGTTTTGGTTCCCTGGTGTGTAGAGATAAGAAGTTATAAAGAATAATTGAGATAACATTTACAAAATGCCCAGCACAATGCCTGACATACAATAGTTTCAAAAAATAACTGTTATGTGTTCTTACATTTATTGTGACTTATCTTACCTAATATTTTACCTAATGTCACAAAGTTATGAGGAAAAAAATGACATAATATTTGTAAAAGCTCTTTGTAAATTATAAATTACTACAAAGATATTAATGAGCATTTTTAGTAAAGTGACTGCTATTCCCAACATTTTAATATTTCCCATTTTGTCACTAAACTTTTTAGTGGTGAATATTTCAAGAGCCCTTTTGGTTAAATACTTTATATTACAATGCTTAATATTTTAGTAAATAGTCTGAAAACCACGTATTATTCACTGAATTGTGTTCCATCAAAATTTCATATATTGATGTCCTAACACTGAGTACCTTATAATGTAATCATATCTGAAGAAAGGTCGTTAAGGAAGTGATTAAGTTAAAATGAGGCTGCAGGGGAAGATCCTAATCCAATCTGGCTGTTTTCTTTATAAGAAGAAGAAGAAATAGAAAGCCTGAACAGACCAATAACAAATAAAGATATTTATGTAGTAATTAAGCAATTCCCAACAAAGAAAAGTCCAGGACCGGAGAAGGCTTCAGGGCTGAATTCTAGCAAATATACAAAGAAAAATTAATACCAATCCTTCTTAAACTATGTCAGAATATGTGGAAATAGAGGAAGGACTTCCAAACTGGATTCTTATTTCACACTGTACATAAAAAATCAACTCAAGATGGATTAAAGAACTAAATATGAGACCTGAAACCATAAAACTAATAGAAGAAAACATAGCAGAAAAGTCCTCTGACGTTGGCCTTGGCAATGTTTTTTTCAATATCACATCAAAATTTCAGGCAATAAAAGCAAAACCAAAACGAAACACCCAGAAATAACATCATTTAAAAATGTGCAAAGAACCTGAATAGACATTATTAATAGATGTAATAAAAATGGGCAACAGGTATATGAAAAGTTGCTTGACATCACTAATCATCAGGGAAGTAAAAATTAAAACAAGGAGATACCACCTAACATATGTTAAGATGTCTATTATCTAAAAGACAACAGTCAAGTGTTCACAAGAGTATGAAGGAAAGAAGACCCTTGTACACTGTTAGTGGAAATGTAAATTTGTGCAGCCATTTTGGAAAACAGTGGGACAAATATTCAAAAAATTAAAAATAGAGCTACCATATGACCCAGCAATTCTTCTTTTACATATATACCCAAAAGAAATGAAATTAGCACTTTGTAGAGACACCTCCCATGTTCACCGTGGCATTATTCACAATAGCAAATATATGGAAATAACCTAAACGTCCATGGATGGACAAATGGGTAAAGAAATTATGATATATTTATATGTGTGTGTATATATTTAGCATATAAAAAGAATTTAGGATAACATGGATAAACCTGAAAGACATTATGCTAAGTGAAATAAATCAGACACAGAAAGAAAAAAGTTGAAGATACAGAAACAGAGTAGATTGGTGATTTCCAGGGAAGTGGGGGAAATGAGATGTAGGTCAAAGGGTGCAAAGTTGTCCTTATGTTGAATAAATAAGTCTGGAAATCTAACATATGGCACAAAGCTACAGCCAACAATTGTGTAATGGAAATTTGCCAAGAGAGTAGATTTTAGGTGCTCTTACTGTCAGAATCCTGGGTTTCGGCACCAAAGACGTCAGGTGGGAATCTGTCCTTGGTTCTTGGTGTGCTCTTGGCTGAAGAATGACGAGACACACCAAAGTGTCAAGTCCAGACTATTATCCTGGTCCTCTTACTCCTTTCTTGGAAAAATCACCAACAAGGCCAATATGATGCAATAACCTCAGGCAGGGAGCAGTTTCACAAGAGCACAGCTCTAATGTAGAATAAAATGGATCTGTCTCCAAGAGTGCAGAGAAACAGACCAACTTACTCACTGACTGACCCATTCACTCTCTTTTGACTTCTTGGATTGTTTCCTATTATTAGCCCAGTCTGGAGGAGGGCTTTTGCTTGGCAGGTGTAGGATATTATCAAATGATCAACAGGTGTCCTCAAAATTCCAGCTGCCTGTAGGAGCTCCCTCTAAGAAAGTTCTCCTGGGGGCGGGGGTGGGTTGAACCACAATGTAGATTCAAGCTAATGGCATATTAATTACCCTTAGGTTACTCTAGGTCACTTTGTAAATCTTAATAGGACTGGGCTGGGGAATCCTAGATTGATAAAACATGCCCTCCTTCTCCAGGTGTAGCAGTTGTTCAGGATAGGATTAAGGGTGGAGCAACAGGAAAATGGAGTGCCCACCCTTATCCTTCTTACCAGGTAGAACAACTGCTTAAAACAGCACTGAAACAGGGAACCCTTGTCCTGAGAAGAGCCAGAGATCCTAACCATCTACTTAATATTGCCACAAAAAAGTGATTTTGTAAGTGTTTATGTTAATTTACTTGCCTGTAGTAATCACTTCATTACATACATGCATAACAAGATGTCATGTCACACACATTAATATATACAATGAAAACAGAACATGTTTATTAGAACAGGCAAAAAGACACCAGGGACTTGAATGCACAGAGGTACAACCTTAAGAAGACACATCAAGAGGGTGGCGATATGCAAGCCAAGGTGAAAGGCCTCAGAAGAAACCAACCCTGCCAGCACCTTGTCTTGGACTTCTAGCCTCTGAAATTATGAGAAAGTAAATTTCTGTTGTATAAGCCACCCAGTCGATGGTATTTTATTACCAGCAAACTAATACACCATGCCTAAATGCAGAGGAAACTGTAAGGCTATTTAAGACTCTTAGTGTTTTCTCTGATTTCAGGTATAAAAAAGTATGTTGCCTTTATCACAAATTAACTAATTCTGCTGCCATTCTGCATTCATATTTAAAGCATGCCTGTTATCCAATGCCTTACAATGGGCTTCAAAATATGGGGTTCCTCATCCTTAAAATAAGAGATTGGAACAGTTGAGTTCTTAGACTGCTTTCATAGAACTCTATTCTTGAATCCTTTGGTTTTGAACTAGGAAATCAGTTGTTTGGTTGCCCATCAATCTGAATACTTAGACATTGTAAGAGAAAGTTTTCACTAGAACACAGGAAAATTAGAAAAATACAGGATATCATAATTTGAAGCACTCCTCTCTTCTGCAATACTACCCTTCTTTTACTTCTTATTTTTATGTTTTTTGTGATAAAATGCATCCTCTCTTAAAAAGGAAATGATAGCAGGGTTTTGTTTTATCATCATACTTTGCAAAATAAAAAGTTTGCAACCTCAGATCAGACAGCACGCATATATTTGCATATATACCATTCTTTCATTAAATTTAGCAGTCCTAAAACTTGAACTAAAAGTCTGGCTTGGCCTTCTATCCTAAGTGAATTTTAATTTAATGCATTCTCAAATACGTTTGCATCACTAATTGAATCTCATTTAGGGACTATTAACATCTCCATCGATTTTGAAGTATCTTTTGTTTATTTTTACTTTGCTTCAGTGAAGGCATTTTTTCCACATATATACTATAATGAAGTTATGAATAATCAGACTTTAAAAATAATAAAAATTAAACAATTTGAAGGTATCAAGTAAGTATATATGAAGTAACACATTAATCCACTCCATTTTTCAGTTAATCTAATTATTGCCTATATAATGTTCATTGCCTTTACAATGCATAGATCTATACTAAGTACTCTATAAGAAAACTGAAAATCTGAGATATTAGGTAAGCTTAATATTATTCAGCTATATGTTGCACTGGTTGCATTTACTTTTGTTTCTTGTTCTGCCTTACGTAGATTTCTACTACATTGTATTTTTTCCCTTAAGAGATCACTCTGAATATATAAGATTATTAAATTATTAGGTAAAATTAAAAGTTGTCAGCTGCTGTTTTCCCAATAATTTTGAAGAACTATTTCACTGAATTTAATAAAACATTTTTTTTTTTCATATTTTGCTATGTCCTATCAGTCTGACATTTTGTTTGCTATTACTACAGTGAAGATGGAAACTTTCTCATTGGTTTGGACAATAGATATTATTTTATTCTACTGATGCTGAATTACTTCAAAATAAATGCATCAAAGGCTACAATATTAATGGACTGCATGCTGTCAGTAAAATCTCATTCTATAGGAGCATTTAGAAATAGAAATGCTGGACAGTTTTTATTTTGAATTGAAAAATGTACTCCTGATGCAAAAGCAATTAGTAAAGCTTTTGAAAATACTTAATAACTTGGTTATAGTAGTACAATTTCATATGCTTGCAAAAACAACCCTTTTTTCCCCTTAGGAAAAGCTTTTTGGGAGCTAAAAATATTAGAGTCTCTGTTTATCATATGGGTAATACAACAATCTATACGAGGAGGTCTTCCTTCAGTTGTAGATACCTTATTTTCATGTCTTTTATATATACTTCCCGACTTCTTACTTTATTAAAAATGTTTGAATATCTGATTGTATCAAATTTGTATGTTCACCAAATACTGATTACAGATCCTAGTTTCAAAGAGCTCCTGTTCACAAATTATAATAAAAAGTTACACAGCATGGTAAATAAATTGGTAAACATTTAAATTGTTTTACAACAAGGGCTAGAAGAAGAAAGACAAAGAAGAAGAGGGAGGAGGAGGAACAGGAGGAGAAGAAAACACAGAAGTATGGAAAAGAAGAGGGGGAAGGAATGAGATGGGGAGAGGGAGAGATTCAAAGTCAAAAGAGATGAGCTGCACAGTATTCCTAAATAGCATCTAAGGCCGGGCACGGTGGCTCACGCCTGTAATCCTAGCACTCTGGGAGGCCGAGGCGGGCGGATTGCTCGAGGTCAGGAGTTCGAGACCAGCCTGAGCAAGAGCGAGACCCTGTCTCTATTAAACATAGAAAGAAATGATCTGGACAGCTAAAAATATATATAGAAAAAAATTAGCCGGGCATGGTGGCGCATGCCTGTAGTCCCAGCTACTCAGGAGGCTGAGGCAGAAGGATTGCTTGAGCCCAGGAGTTTGAGGTTGCTATGAGCTAAGCGGCACTCTACCCTGGGCAACAAAGCGAGACTCTGTCTCAAAAAAAAAAAGGAAAAAAAAAAAATAAATAGCATCTAATTCACTTTAGAATGTATGTATTTTGATATTCAATGCAAGTCTAGTAGGCATGCTTTATTTGCTCTACACCTTTATAAAATTTAGACCACATACTTAAAAATGTTCAATTATTTCTAAACAGTAACTGCCTAAAATAAAAATGAGCTTATTGAAAATTCTGTGTTAAAGGAAAAATATGAAAGAGCACCTACACCAAATCACATGATTATAGATGAACTTCAAATGGAATCTGGAAATTCCCATGTGTGACTCTGTCATCTTTATTTCATATAATCATTGTAGTGATTGTCTCTGAGTTTTATTGATTCTACTTCAACAATATATGTGAGTCATCTCTAAAGGGTAAACATATATGTAAATATTAAATACTGAATATGCTAACATGCTGATGCTGAATTATATTAGATGATAGAGTACAGTCGTCCAGTTGAGTGACAGCAAAGGAGGTCCTTCCTTTAAAGCAAATGCAGATAGTTAAAAGCGATTGATGCCAATTTGCATTGCACAAAAATCTCCACTGAGGAATTGGCCCTCCAGAAAAATATCCTCCTGGTATTTATTCTAAGTTGAATCATGGAGTTCATTTTCTCATATAAACAATGTGAGAAGAGTTGCCTAGTAGAGTCAAAATGGAATTATTAGTAGCTTATAGGTAAAATAGTATTTCATGATCCCATCTAAAATTGAATCGCTCAATATAACACTGTTTTCATCATATAGTGTATATGAATTCTAAGAAACAACTTAAGTCAATTTGAAGAAAACCCATCTGTACACAATAAAGTTCCTTTGGGGAAATTTGTAGTTTGTTTTCTACATTATTCAATAGGATCAGAACTAAACAGGTGCTCAAGCATATTATCATAGGAATCAAATAAAACTCAATTCCTTCATCACCATCTACCTCTCAATTGGATATTATTTCTGAAAAACTTAGGATGGAGTTAGTTTTTCTTTCCCTTCTGGATTAGAAAAAAGACATGCCTTTCTGAGCACAGCTGGAAAATGTGTATCTTGGTGTCCCACCCCTGCCTTTCCCTTCTGTTTAGGCTTACACATGGAAGCTGCAGCTAGCAGCATGCACAGCTGCTAAGGCGGAGATAACTCTGCCCATAATAAATGACTGGAGCTCTTCACCCATGGAACACAAAGAGTTGATTGTGCTGGCATGGTCAGAATCTCACAGCTACGCTGCTGGCAGCTCAACCCCTTGCCATTCCTAAGCTACTCGGTGCCCATGGCCAGCACTGGTGGATGGAAACCTGGGAAAGGCCTAGAAAGCTCATAGACATTGCACAATGTTTTTCAAATACTGAAAGAAAATAATTTCCTCTTCCTATTCTTTTTTTTTTTTTTTTTTTTACTCACATTAAGCAGTATGAGGCAGTGAGGTGTTCTAGATAGTGAATGGTAACTTTCTTCATTTCTATGTAAACATATGGCCAGAATATTTAGAAAGAAAATCCAGAAGGAAGGATGTGAATACATAGTTTTAACCTTCTCTTTTTTGTATAACATATTGCTTCATTGGACCATTGTAAAAAATTTTCCTCCTCCCTCTGTTTACAAATATTTATAGCTATAGTATGCCACCACATCCTAATTTGATGCCAAGCCAAGGCATATTCATTCTTTTAATCTTCCCTCATAAATCAATACTTCTAACTCTTTCATCATTTTTGTGGCTTTTCTTAGAAGCTCTTTTAATTTATCTAAATCATTTTTAGAGCTGAGGTGCCAAGAACTCAATCACAAAGGCGGTCTCCATAACCATGCATAAAGGGAAAAAGAAAGAGGGGGAGTGAGACCGAGATCCAACCACTTTTATCAGTCATAGTTCCAGCAATTGCAAATTCTCATGATAGGGTCTATTTTTCCTGAAGCACAAAGGACATTCAAGGGTTCTTTCACATAGCTCAAACTACCCCGGATTGAGCACTTTGTAGTGTTGGAGAGGGGTTAAGAAGACTATTGGAACAGTGCTGGATTTAGAGAGTCCCAAATGCCAATCCCCTCTTACATAACAGTGCCTTTTCTACCAAAAGGGTTGGAAGAATTTTAAAATGTGAATGCCCCAAGGACATCTGGCTCTGATTTATTAGTCTGCAAAAAAAAAAATTTTCAAGAAAAAGCGTTCTGTTCTAGAGTTTCCCTAGGGAGATGGTGATGCTTTCTAGTTCTTCTGGGATTAGCCAGGGTGAACCAGTTTTTCCATTTCTCTATTAGAAAGAACCAGAATAAAAGCCAAATAGGGATTCCTTCCTAATTCTTTTCTTCACCCTTCACCTGGTTACTTTTACCAGGAAGTTATGTTGTGGTAAGTGCTCTACTTACAGTCAATAAAATGAATTATATAACCAATTCTTCTGTTACAAATAATATGTACAACGTTTTTAAAGTATACATTATTAATACTTAAATTTTACCTCCTGACTCATTTATCACTAATTAGTACAGATTAAGTTCAGTTTATTATTATTATTAATATTAGTATTTACCTTTTCCCAAGTAAATATATTATTTCATTAGAAGCATTTAAAAATACCATACGTATTTCAATCCATATAAAAGTACTCATATCTAAGCAGATTTAAACTCCTTAAAGACAATGTGTGAGACAATGTTTTACTAAAAGTTAGATACAATGCAATCATTTTCAGTTTGACTTTGGCCTACTCGTTTTTCATTTAATGGGAAAAAAAACAATCAAATTTGTGTGAGAAAATAAGAAGTAATGAATAGAGACCTTAATCTACATTGTTAGAACTGTTACATATAAAGGTATTCCATTGTTTAATCATCTGTCATCAAATAAAAGACTGATAATTGTAAATAAAATCTCAGTTGGAATTTACTAGCCAATTACTGTTAACATTCTCAGAGGAATATAAATATAAATGAAATATCTTAATTGTTCTTTACTTTGTAGTAAACAGTTAAAACACAATGGGCTTAATTCATCCATTAACTCTTATGAGAAATTTCACAGGAAGTTGATTCTGTGTCTTTGTAATAGCATCATTCTATCTTCTACCAGAGTATGATAATGCCCTGGAGTTTTCAAAACCATTTAAATCTTTCCGATAGATTGCTATCTCTAAAAATGTCTGTCTTTGGCTTGTACCATAAAAGAGTAAGACATCAATTAAGAGTTCATGTAACCAAAAATGCTCAAAAAGGACTAATGTTTAGTAAAATCTGAACTAACATCCAGGAAATATCTTTAAAGTTATAATTTGCTTCAATTTTCATATAGAATCAATTTGATAATACAATCACCAAATATGCTCTTTCTCAGGTAACCAAATGCCAATTTTCTAGTTGTAACACCTTTCCAAAATAAAACTATTGAATGATAGGCTACTAACTACCAGAGACTACTATGGGAGAGCCATTCTAAAACCTGTGCTACTCTTTTTATTCCATAGTTTGCTGAAATAAAAACAAATCTAATCTAGACAAGACCAACAGTTACAAACATGTTCTTCTTGACCTCCTAACTTCCTTCTGAAATTCAGTTTTCTCTGCTTTACTTAATTTCCTTACTTGGCTAATATCCCTTTTGGCATTTCTCCAAACTTGACTTCAGCTGACTCTAAATGAGATTGTCAATTACTAAGGCAATATTTTTATTATCTATCTGAGAAGGTAAAAACATATCTTTACAAAGGTAAATTTGTTCTTGAGGTATAAAATTTATTTTTCCCCTAAAATACCAAAGTAAAATAACTTATTTTAGCCACACTCTTTCAGAAAAGGAAAACATACTACATTAATCTGGAACTGAAATAAATAAATGGTGCTATAGCCCTAGTAAACACTAACTTTAACAAGATATATTCACGAATTAAATATTTCTGCCATATAAGTTGGCTGGTGATACTAAAGGAGGATAGAATTCAATAATCATACTGTGTAATGTAATTGGATCTTTTTTGGAGGTCCATAGTTGAAAAACAAGTCAGAATTAAATAAATTAGACCTGTTCTTTCAATGTTAGACTTGTGGAGGGGAAAAAAAAAAAAAACGTGAAATACTGCTAGTCAATGAAAATTTTATGTCACTTGCTATTAGGAGCTAAGATATACCAGTGCTGTCTGGAAAGTATCCATCCATTGTTTACATAAGGAGAACAGTTTGTGTGACATTGACATCGATGTAACCTTGCAGCTAAGGAGAGTGGACTGGAATGCGCACGCGTGAGCAGTGATGCCCTCACTGTATTAGTCAGTATGGCGCTAGACGCCACTGAGTGAGCACATGTACTGTGTGGCCACCGCATTCAAAATGACTGAGTACAGCAGTGAATCTGCATCAAATTTTGTATTAAGCTTGAACATTCCTCCGCGAAAACTATGTGGATGATTCAGAAGGCTTTCAGGATGATGCAATGAGTGCAGTGCAAATAAAAACCATGGCACAAATGCTTCAAAGATAGTAGAGAATCTGTTGAAAGTGATCCACGTTCTGGAAGGCCTGCAACAAGGAGAACACCTGAGAATGTTGAACATGTATGAGTTAGGTGAAGAGACACTGGGAGAACTGTGTGAGGTCCCACGGTGCCTACTCTGAAGGGGGCTGAGGCATCATTGTCGTATGTATTAACACAATGTTTCTTGTACTTTGTATATTCTTCAGTAAGTGTCTCTATTTTTCATATTACATGGCTGGATACTTTCCAGACAGACCTCATATAACTCCAGTTATATTATCTCATTTTCATAAATAGTACCTGTAATGATAATCTATTCTAAAGAATGCAATCACATGTTATATTTATTTAGGTTTTACATTGTCCTTAATGTAAAACTTTGAGATCAGAATTTAAAAGTTTATGGCTGGTCCGAAGGTAGTGAGTTATCTCACCTGATTGTTCACAGTCACAGATTGAGCTCCTTGTTCTACTACTTTCCCCTCTCCTCACTACTGCACTTGACTAGTCTTAAAAAAAAAAAAAAAAAGAATTTAAAAGTTTTACTAGAAAGTACATAGAGAGTTCATATAATTATATATGCTTGAAAAAAGTCATTTTCTTGCCTTCAGACTTAAAAAAAAATTAAAGCCAAATTTATAACTCAAAAAATTGGCAATTGATTCCCATTTTTATGTCATATATGCACTCCTAAATAAATCATATGAATTCTAAATAACATTTCTTATTTCTCTTTTAGATTATAAGCATAGCAATTACCCAATGTAGAACAATTTTTATACTATAAAAATTATAAAAATAAATATAAAAATCCATGAATAATAACATTATTTAGAGGTAAACACTACCATACAACTTGATGTTTTATGACCAGCTATATAATACAAAGATAGGTGGTAGGCAGGTAAGTTTATAGTTTGATAGATATTTAAATATATAGAGAGAGACAGATAACATGCTGGATATATTGCTTTGCATCATAGTTTTTTTTTTTCCCTACATAATGTATCATGAAACATTTCCAATGACAGTACTGAGTACCCTGATGAGTTCATTTTAAACTACTATATATTCACTTATCATGATGATATCAATTAATTCTTCTAATTTTGAATCTTTTTTTGGAAACTTAGAAACAAAAATAATGCAGTGATGAAGATCTTTGTACATACAATTTTGTCCACTTCTCTGAAAATTTTCTTAATTATATTCTAGAATTGGAAGTACATGGTCAAGGAATAAGAATGTTTTTTAAGATTGATACCATTTTGTAATTGCTTTGTAAAAATGTGGTAATTATTTGTCACTCCTCACAGGAATGTACAAGAGTTCAGGGTTTTCATACCCCTTCCAACAACAACAACAAAAAAATGTTTTCACAAAATGGTGCTAAGGATACATATTGCATTTCACTTGATTACAAATAAGATATGGTATTTTTTCCATAAATATCATGGTCATCTATATGTATTTTAGGAATTTTAATGATTTTTTGCCTACCTTTTAATCATTTAGATAGGTTAAATATTTCATAATCATTTGTTAAGAACATGTCCCTTTTATATATTGGTAGCACATATTTCTATAAATCTGGTATTTAGTTTTTAACTGATTTACAATATCTTTTATGTATACCGGCTTTTAGGCAGTCAGGTAATCATTTCAATACAACTTTTCCTTTGTGATGTTTTCTATTAGTCAATGCCTAAAATGTTATGCCTTATTCTGTTTCATGGCCATCTTTTAAAAAAATAACTCTTTAATAATTCTTTTTTTAGATTTTTTATTTTTAATTATTATGGGTACATAATAGTTGCATATATTTATAGGGTACATGTGATGTTCTGATACAGGCATACAAGTTTTAATAATTCTGACATTTATTTTGAAATATCAAGTAAGGCAAGAGGCCTATTCTGTTTTTCATTTCTTTCTCAAATGGTAACCTTATTGTCTCAACATCATTTAATGAATAATGAAGTCATTCATTCAATAGTGCATTCAGTAGTTATTCATTGTTACTATAAGCTTAGTACTGCTGTAAGTGATAAGACCCAGTGGTGATACAAAGCCTTTACTCTCATGGAATTCACATGCCAGGAGAAGAGAAAATAACAAATAATTATATAATACTATCACATGTATTTTGAAGGAAAAAAATGCTCTGAATAAAAAGAAAAAAAAAAACACAAAGCAACGGAAGAGGATAGAGAGGACTGAGTATTTGTGGACAAAGAGGAAAAATTTAAGATAAGTGACAAAAGGCCTTTCTTATGAAAAGAGAGTTCATTAGAGACCTGCCTGTATATGAATTAATATTTTGTAGGTTTGTTTACTGTGCGTGTGTGTGTGTGTGTGTGTGTGTGTAATATTTTTGTGTTTGAACATTCAGGAACAAATATATATGCGAGTGACACTATTCTATTTTTTAAAAATCTCTTCATATTAGTTTAAAGAATGTGCTATTTACCTAAATGCTTTTGTTTATAATGTACATAATTCAAACTGATTAAACTTCTTCCAAGCACAGCTGCTATTCATTTCTGCTTTTTTCCTTTTGCTCTGACAATACCCCTGTATAAATCACCCCTTATGTAAATGAATAAATAATGCAAATCATACACTTGCTTGAAGTTGCCAATGACTTTCAAACCTCAAATGATACATCCTTTTCTGTATTTCTATTTTGCTTAGTTGATATTGCACTAACCACTTACTAAAATGTGTATCCTATTTTTCTAGTTAATATCATACTGAATGTACATTTTATATCTCTAAACTTATTACAAATTCAAGAGTTGGGGATTTATTCTATATCTAGTTGATAGCACAAACAAAATTTTAAAATACCCCTTGACTTCAAAAAGTACTTCCAAAACCTGAATATAATAGGGGGTAAAAAAAGGAGTCTCATAAAATGATAATAATTTTATAATTTAAAATAATTTTGGAGAGTAGGAGATACTTTTATTTTTCTCCCAAACAAAATTACAGGCCAAGATTCACTGGTAGAACATGGGATTGTTTTTTAAGAAGTTTTGTTATACTTCCCTCTATACACCTGCTCATCAGTTAGTTCCAATTTAATAATAACTGTATGTGGTGTTTCTTTTTCCATTCTTTGGATACATCACTTAGGATAATGGTCTCCAGTTCCATCCATATTGTTACAAAAGGCATTAAGCCATCCTACTTCATGGCTGAGTAGTATTCTCTGGTATACATATACCACATGATGGAAATCAAACATGGTGGAGGGAGGAGGAGGGGATGGGTGAAAACATACCTAACAGGTACAATGAACACTATCTGGTTGACAGGCCCACTTATAACCCTGACTCAAGCATTGCAAAAGTGTAACATCAAAAACATTTTTACCACCATAATACTTTGAAAATAAAAAAAAGTTTTGTTTAAGATATTTTATTATTAAGTAACAATTATGATACTTTAAAAATTATCATTCTGAAATAAAAAAATAAAAAAAAATTATCCATAAACCATTTTTAAATGCTGATCTTTCTAATGGAATGAAATTCTTAATTTTAGTGTAAGATTATAAAACCTAAAGACATTACATAAAGTCTCAAATACTTACCCAAGTTACTTATTTGGAAGCACCCATTTCTTTTAGTTATCTAAATTAATGTACTCTTTCCAGCCATAAATTGTATTTAAGACAGGATTTAATATATTTTCTCATAAAATATTAACATTATAGTAATTAATCATTTTAACCCCAGGCACGTTTTTATACTTTGAATAGAATCAAGGCAAACACAGAGCCAGTTAAATAGCTTGAGGATGATAAGGCAAAAAGTAGTTTCCTACATGGTAATATTTCTGCAATTCTCTTATCCCAAAAATGTACTTACCAAGTGGTCTCATATGACTTTTAAATTTTCCATAGCCTTAATTATGTTCCAAGTGTAAGAATAATAGATTCTCATTGTCACTGAAAGAATGCCAGAAAATAATAAACACGAAGATAATTTCTAGGTTTATAAATTGAGATGTTTTATTGTACAGCATTATTTGAATCAGTGTTTCTTCCTTTTTGATGAAAACAACTATTAGCATTATTTTTCATTTTATATCTGATAATAGTTTAAGTAGTCTGTGTTTTGTAAATTAAACATTTATAATATGCATTGTTCAATATCCTTTTGAAACACAGTATAGAAAAATAAAATGTATGTAGTTTTGTTTTATAAAATATTCTGAAATTTTATAAAGCAACCAATACCTAGAAAAGGAACTGTGCAGAAAATGTTGGATACTATTAATATATTAACATCAGTAGTATCACTGAACACCTTAGAAACATTGTCCTTTTGCTTAAACATTAGTTAAAATACATTTAGGAAATGTAAGAAAACAATAGGAAAATATTTCTATCATGAGCAGGCAAAAGAAGCCTTGCAAGAAAACCACAATGACTAAAAAGGAAAAAGAACAGATACATGTGAGTACATTATAAAAGATTTATATGGCAGAAGAGAACAAAACAAAATAAAAAATCAAATGATAAAATATTTACAACACAAATGATAACCAAATGTTAATATCCTTAATATATAAAGAGCTCCAATAAATCCTAAGAAGAAAACAAACAAACTGATAGAAAAAGGGCAAAGGAAAAGAATTAGCAATTCAGGGAAGAGAAAATTTAAATTGCTAATCAACATACGAAAAAATGTTCTCTCTCATCTGTAGTCAGAGAAATGCAAATTAAATCAACAATGAAATGTACATAAAATTGGCAAAGTTAAAAAGATTTACTATGTCCAGTGCTGGTGGAGAGGCTGTGAAACAGTTACTCTTGTGAACTGCTGGCTGGAGTATGAATGGCTACACACTTTTTGAAAATAAATTTAGCAATAAATGTTAAAATTAGGGATTACTATTGACTCAGTCATCCTAAATTGTGCAATCTAGCCTATAGAAATTACTATATTACTTATAAAGAACATATGGGAAAGGATGAGTATTGTAGCTTTGTTTGTAGTCACAAAAAAATCTGGAGAGGCCGGGCGCGGTGGCTCACGCCTGTAATCCTAGCACTCTGGGAGGCCGAGGCGGGTGGATTGCTCAAGGTCAGAAGTTCGAGACCAGCCTGAGCGAGACCCTGTCTCTACTAAAAACAGAAAGACATTATATGGACACCTAAAAATCTATATAGAAAAAATTAGCCGGGCATAGTGGCGCATGCCTGTAGTCCCAGCTACTCGGGAGGCTGAGGCAGTAGGATCGCTTAAGCCCAGGAGTTTGAGGTTGCTGTGAGCTAAGCTGACGCCACGGCACTCACTCTAGCCTGGGCAACAAAGTGAGACTCTGTCTCAACAAAAAAAAAAAAAAAAAAAATCTGGAGGTAAAATAATTAAATTTGAATATTCAATGAGAGGCAAATGTTTATATAAATTTTATTACACTAATTTAATAGAATGTTGAGTCATTGAAAAGAATGAGTCAGAGTTACATCTTTTGGCTTAGAGGAATACTCATGGTATGTTTCTAAATGAGAAAAACAATTTGCTTTACAGAACAATGCAAATATACAAGTATCCTATTTTTAAAAATCATACAAGAAACCTTATACATGTATATATTAAACTTTGTACTTGCATGAGCTTTTATGTGTGTTTTATATGTTTGTAAGCATTCAAAAACAGTATGGGATATGGAACGATATGAACCTTTGATTATCTGAAAGGTCAGATAAAAACAAAAAAGGATAGGGAAAATTATTAATTTTTTTCTTTAAATGTATCAACGTTAATTCATTTAATTACTTTTGGAAAAAAATTGTGACAATTTCAAAAATTAAGTGAATAAAGTATAAAATATATAAATTCTAACATATCAGTACAAAAATATCTATGATCCTGGGCAGAATCCAAGAGAAATGAAAGCAGATATCCACATCAAAACTTATTAACAAACATTCATAGCATCATTATTTGTAAAAGCTGAAAGGTGGAAACAACCAAATATCTATTATTAATTTATAAATGGATAAATAATATTGGCATATCCATGAAATGAAATATTATTTGGTAAGAAAAAGAAATGAAGTACTAATACATGATACAGCATAGATGAACCTTGAAAATATTATGCTAGGTGAACAAAGACAGTCACAGAAGACCACATAATGTATGATTCCATTTATATGAATTGCCCAGAAAAGGAAAAACTATAGAGACAAAAAGTAGATTAGTGGTTGGCTAGGGCTGTGAGGCTGGCAAGAGTAGGACTGCAAGAGACTGCTAATGGGTAGGGGGATTCTGTTTTGGGGGGGGCAGGTAATGTACTAAAATTTGAGTTTGGGGATGGCCGCACAACCTTGTAATTATACTAAAAAACATTCCTTGTGTACCTTAAATGAGTGAATTGTATGGTACATGAATGATATCTCAATAAGGCTGAAGAAAAACTACAACCAAGTTTTTGGAATATGTAAACAGTCTCCTAACAAATTCATTTTTAAATATTATGCTCATTAAACTGAACATCTCATAATTTGGCATCAAATGAGAATAAGGTATTCCATATAAGTAAAATTCCTTGTTCGTTGGAAATTTCTACTTAAAAAGGACTGACTTTTGCTTGTGTTTAAATATTTCAGGTGGGAAAATATCTAAATCTTGTTATAAACTTATTTGAATTTTTAAGTAGTGCCTAAAATACGTCATATTTTTCTTGAAAGTTGGAGTCAATAACATAAACCTCATTTTAATATTATGACATAATGTACTTTAAATATGATACTAAAGCAAATAATGGTTATACCAGAAGTTCTTCTTTATTTCCCACTAATTATCTTTGATGATAAAGATCATTAAATATACATCTAAATGACAGTAAAAGTATAAAGCTCATTTAAGAGAAGTCCTGAGTTCCCATGAATAATATATGTGACATTAATTGCTTACATACTGTGAGATCAATTTTGATTGTTCAGAAGTCTTTTTTCCTCAATTTGTGGTTCTTCACTCCATTTTATATAGGTAATAATGCCAGCCCATACGGCACATGTGATATTAATATCCCGATTTTCAATCTGGGCAGGACTCTGATATTCTCTGGTATTTAAATTATTAAGATTTTCATATCTATTTTTATTCCATGGGGGATTTAAATTACTGCATGAATATCTATTTTCAGACTACAGTTTGCTAAATGTGGTTGTCATCAATGAATGCAGCCACTAGCATTTTCAAAGTAAACATCAGAATAGCTTCAAAGTCTGTGACAGATCAACTTAAGGGTGTTATACAAGAGCAAGAAAAACACAGACTGGATTTGCTTCTGTGGTTTTCTACACATTTCTTCCTCAAACTGATGAAAGCTATTATTTAGAATTAGAAATAGGTGTTCCTTTCTCTTCCAAATTGTATTTATTATGGCATCCCTTCCAAATTTTTTACCCAAATTAACATATTATTAGATGTTCAGATGGATTAAATATGAAACCAATGACTTGTCTAAGTGTGCTCTCTCCCAGACACGGGCACCTTTGGCTCACATTGGACTCCCATAACCAATCATTTATCAACATTTCAAAGATTTTTTTTCAGTGTGTTATAGTGGTAAGAGCTTGAATTTTGTAGTCAAATAGAGTTTATCTTAAATTCTGGCTCAACTGTTTTCTAAGCATTTACTTTATCACTTAACCTTTCTAAACCTATTTCTTTATTTACAAAATGGGTGGGAAAGTATCTCCTTTGTAGTTCAGTGAATGGTTTAATTAGTTATCATTAATAAAAAGCCTTATATGTAGCACCTCTTACAAAAAAAAATCACTCAATAATAGTTAATTCTTTTCTTAACTTCTTTGCTTACAACTTTCATCTTAATAAAAGCTCTTATAACTTTGCTTGATCTTTTTACCAAATACTGCTGCCAGCTCTACTTCCTAAAATCCACTTCATGTCTTTACTCCTCAAAAATCTTCAATGCCAAGTTATGGAAATAATATGCCATATAAAATGCTTTAGCATGACCTTTAAAATCCTTCTTAATCTAGCCTCATCTTCCTTCTATTCCAAACTGATGTACTCATGGTATTTTAAATAACGTGCTATCCCTAAATCTGCCACTTTTCTAATGTCAGTCTTTTTTATAAATATATATATGTATAAACTTTTAACTTGTTTTTCTTGGATTTTATAACTATCTATATTTTATAATTTCCTTTTCCATTAAACCATTTAATGACATTTTACTTGTCCGAATCCTCAAAACTATCTAGATCACAATTTCATTTCCCTGTAAAACTTTTCCTAATTATTCTAATTAGAAGCCACATCTCCCTTTTTTTAACCTCTAAAGCAATAGTTTTTACCTTATAAAAGGTAATTAGTTTTGTATTTGTTATCATTTATGTGTGTCCTATGTATATAACATTAGTAAAGGTATGTTTTTTTTTCCACAGCCAACCCCCCTACCCAAGTACCTTGGCATAATTAGTAGTCTATGACCATTTGGAAAACTTTATTTGCTCTTCTTCAGGCAGTTTCTTTTCCACTTAATCACCTAACTTTATATATATATTCTTTATATATATTTATCAAATATTTGTCAAATATCTTCAAAACAATAAAAAGACATTTTGCAGGCCGGGCGCGGTGGCTCACGCCTGTAATCCTAGCACTCTGGGAGGCCGAGGTGGGCGGATCGTTTGAGCTCAGGAGTTCGAGACCAGCCTGAGCAAGAGCGAGACCCCATCTCTACTAAAAATAGAAAGAAATTATATGGACAGCTAAAAATATATATAGAAAAAATTAGCCGGGCATGGTGGTGCATGCCTGTAGTCCCAGCTACTTGGGAGGCTGAGACAGGAGGATCGCTTGAGCTCAGGAGTTTGAGGTTGCTGTGAGCTAGGCTGACGCCACGGCACTCACTCTAGCCTGGGCAACAGAGTGAGACTTTGTCTCAAAAAAAAAAAAAAAAAAAAAAAAAAAAGACATTTTGCAGTATTTTCCTTTCAATAGAAAACACAATGTATTCCAATGCCTCAGTCTCAAAATATGTTTATCAATCTTTATTTTATACCAATTGCTTTTCAATTAGTTTTAGATATTTGATCATTTATTTTTGAAAACCTATGTGAATAGTTCTAAGAGTTATTGCAACAAATGCATCTCATGCTGGAGCTCACCTTCTGTAAACAGACCAAACATTTTACACATATTCCTTCCACACTTGTTTTTCCGGTAAATATCATTATCATCTATATGTACATATCCTGTGTACATAAAGGCCAATATGTTTAACAAAGAGAAATAAGAAAAATTACACTGTGTAATCCAACTATTATTGGCCAACCTCAGAAGTTGTGGAAAAAAAATTATACAACACAAATTTCTACAAGCACACCTTTATTTTTTAGAACAATTTTCATTCAATGCTAATTTAAGCCCTATTGTCTTTGCCTTGAATTATTTCTCTCACCTCAGTATGAAATTTTAAGATTTGAGAACTATTAGCTTATTTCCTTCAGCCCCTTTATTTCTGAGTTATTACTATTGTACTGCCTTTTCCTATCTACGTTGCATATATCAAAGCTGCCATATAGCCCCATGCCATTTCAGCAAAGCCGTAATTAGTTCCATAGCAAGGGTTTATTGAGCAGTCACTTTGTACAAGGGAACTAAGGCACTGTAGAAAAAGGCAGAAAAAAATAAAAATGCATAGCTTTGAGCAGCTTTCAAATTCCATTGGGGGGATGTCATAAAATTTCCTGAAGATTAATTATAATTAATTGAAAAAATCAACATGCTTTAGTATAGAGTAACAATAAGTGCTAGTAGAATGTAAAATAAAGAAGAAATTGGCTATATTAAAGAAAAGGTTAATTTCTTTAGAGTTGAATTTGACAAGTTTTAGAGTAGTGAGCCGTGTACATAATGAAATGAATTAACATGACAAAAATTTTCTGTGGAGAGGAGAGATGGCTATTCAGAGGGAGATGGCCTAATATGAAAACTGAAATTAAGGGTATAACCTATTGATTTAGTTGAAGCAGAGGATTCACTAGACTAAAGATGATAAAGTTGAACAAAAAGATACTGGATTACTTGGTGGTGCATAGGAAATGCCTGTCTAATAAGGTCCATGTACTATATCTCACCACTGTATGCACTTTGTGATTAATTTTAAAAAATTCATAAAATTGTATATGAAAAGTAAGTGACACATATTAGACCATTTTTCTGAACAGAGATTCATAAGAATTTCTAATACACATGGCAGTCTAATTGGGAATATACAATAAGCTGACTGTGATCATAACTGAGATAAGAAAAATTATAATTTATGGATAGTCTGGAACTTCAGGCAGCCTCGTATAAAGCCTCTATGGTGTTCCACAGACAGATACAGACAGATGGAACACAATGGTATTCCATATCAGTTAGTAACTCGTTAATACCATCAACTGCTCTCTTATATACTTGAATATAAGAAATATATTCAGAGGCTTACAAAGTATTGTAAAATAGAACCAGATAATCATATAGGCATAACATTAAAAAGTCCTGGAGGTAGTGAGTCAGGTATCATTGATAGAGGCAAAAGGACTGAGTCAAGAGAATGGCCGGTCAGGAGCTGAGCTGGTGAGCCATGAAAGGGGCTCTGGATCCAAAGGACTCCACTGTTCTGCGTAAAGCTAGGTGATACGGAGGCCGAGAACGTTTCTTATACTTTCTTAATTAGTCTAGTACAAACTCATGATGACATTAAGCCTCGTAATAAACTGAAAATCTAGAAAAAAACTAATGTACAGATTCTATTTTATTTTGCCTCAAAATTAACTTTCTAAGATCATTTCTTAAAGAACTGTTACATTGTCTTACTCTTTCTTTTCTTCTCTATTCCTTCCATTTTCTCCTTGGTATTATATTGATTGCACTAGGAACTATTCAGGTTTACTATTATTTGCATTCTCTCCTTTCCAACCTAGTATATTTCATACTTTTATGTTCTGCAGTATAGCTTGAGAAGGCAACTTTACCGCATATTGCCATCAAAATCACTGCTCCTGATTGCTTGGGTGGGTGCCACGGTACTTCCATACAGCTCCCAGTGGCTCCATACCACCTGGTATACCCACTTAGAGACTCTCCAGTAGAGAACAAATATTGCAAAAACAAATTGAAAGCCACTGTACAGATGAGGGTGTTAAGCCCAGTGGGATGACTGAGATGAACAGAACCCTGCAGAGCTAATCAGGAAACCATGCAACCCGAGAATACAAAGATAGATGAGCCTGTAACAATGAAGGAACTGTACAATGAATACTTCTGATGCCTTCAGTTATTTCAAATTTGTCTTGCCAGGATTTCCTAAAAGGTAGCGTTGTTCTTGATGTGATCAGACATGATTTCAAGTCCCAGCTGTGTTATTAGCTGCTTATATAATCCTAGGTAAGGCAACTGAATACTCTGTAGAGCCAGTAGAAAATAATACTGAACTGCCTAACATATATGATGTATATCTAATAATAATACCAATTAGAAGTATTAAATTATACTATTTATTTCTAAGAATTTTTACAAATATTTTTAATAAATTGCATGCTAAAGTCCAGATATTATAGCTATATATATAAATATCTACTGTGTCACTGATAGTTTCTGGACCAAACAAAATTATTGTAAATGTTCATGTTTAGCAATATTAGGAACTGACCTTCTCTTAGTCACAGCAAAATGTTTACAGTAAAAGTTGAAAAAGAATATAGAAATAAGTGATAAATATAATTTATTAAGAGCTATGTTAGCTAGATACATTGTGCATATAAAATTATCTATCAAGCTAAAAATTCAAACACAATCAGAAATATTTTCAAGAATGGCACATAGGCCATTATTTTAAAGCTGGAGTCACAATATTGTTATTTAAGAGATGGACACAGATAATTGGACATGGATAATTAAAAAGCTATTTTTTTCTTTCAAAGTCTTAGAGAGTTCAAAAGAAAGGGTAGTGAGCATCAATGACTCCTCTTTCCATCTTCCTTCCTCCCTACCCATTAGTTGTCACTGTTTCTCTCTGAATGCCAGGAGCAAAGAAGTTATACATTTGCTCTCCGTGGAGGAAGGAAGGAATGAGTAGCTTTTGCATAACCACAGTCAACAAATTATCCCTAAAATGTTCTAAGGAAAGTCAGTGATGATAGCAACTGAGGCAGCTGCTTATCCATCTTTATAATGTTGATAAATTCCAGGTCTGTAATTATTAACATCCATGACAGAGGAAAACAATAATAAATGCAGATCATCATTCAGAATTGTATAATAAAATAAGGGCACCCATATCATATCCATTAGAGTAATTTTTAAATTGAAAAAATATAAATTTCATTTATGATCTTTTCAACAATTCTTATTTCCTGATTAGAATTGATTATGGTGGATTCTATCAAAGAAAAAATGTAACCACTGACGGATAACATGCAGTTAATAAAGACATGATAGTTAGCAATAGTTTCACAATAAAATGGCTACCACTCCTCAAAGATGTGAACGTGATAATCATCTCAGAAAAAATATCAACAAAAGTGACAATTACAAGGCAACAGAGTTCTCAAGAAATGGCAATATAAAATGTGAGTCTTGCTGAAAAGTACTGATTAGCTACAGAAGGAGACTGAAAACATGTAAAGAGAAAGAAAAATGGAGAGACAAGTGCCAGCACTATGAATACTTGTTGAAGCTAGCCTCTGGCAATTTGTCAAATAACAATAATTACAAAAAGAATCCACATGTACGACTACAGTGTCTATCATTCAGGGATTATATATGAGCCACAGCATGACTCAGTGTAGCAGAGGGCTTGTGGGAGTGAATTCACAAGGCTGACTGCCTGGCTTCAAATCCTGCTCCACATTTACTGGCTGTGTGATCTTAGAAAGTGCCTTATTTTCCTCATCTACAAAATGAGGGTACCGATACCTACTTCACTGGGGATAATATTTAAAACAGTACGCATGGCACATGGTAAGCACTTAAGAAGTGGAAACTCCTAATATATAATGAATTTAAAACAACAAAGCAAGTATGGCTACACTAGACATCCTCAAGAGTGTTAATATTCAAGGTTATCTTCAGAGGGCATGACTCTTGTTTCTGCTACTGTTAGAATACCTTTTTAGTAGCTGGTTACTGTGCAACCTCAGGAAACATAGTGTTTTCCAAATGACTATTTCAAAATTTCATGAGCTAAATTGATTCTATAACCATCTTCCTTTCTTCAATTCATGATAGGTTACTTGAGACCAAGACAAAATGAAGTGGGTTACTTTGGTACCACTGTTATTCCTCCACCCCCACCATACTACCTTTTAGAGGGAAAAGTCAGTCTGAAATCCTAGGTGGAAGCTAAGGTGGTTTTGTCCCATCATGTATTTGGATTTTTTCAATCAATACACCAAAACAGCGTGGTGTTTTTCTTTGTCCCTTGTCCAAGCCCTCCCTCTATTACTTCCTCTTATATTCTTTTGACATAGCAATTTCAGTTATTAATAAATAAAATAAAAAGGAGAAAAATGAGAAGTTGCAGAAATCGATCTAAATTATTCTGTTTAGTAAATCAACCAAGGTATTCAATTGTTTTAAAAACTTTTTCCACAGATACACTTCTTTGTTCAAATGTCACTGTTGGGCTTAGAAAACAATACTCAAAAATGAAGCAGCCTCAAAAGCAAAACCTTTTCTCTGACCTTCGCCTGCCCTCCTATCTCTCAGTCCCATTCTCCCCCAATGCTAGCCTTAGAACCTAGACTCCCTCTTCTCCAAAGTGGGTCACAGAAACCAGGGCCTCTTTTCCCCAAAGCTAGCCAAAAAAACCTAAAAATTATTACTCTAATTTTTTCTCTGCCTTCCTGTGTAAAAATTGGCTATAATGAGATTATCTGACCAGCCTTATTTGACTGTAGGTCATAATATCTTCATTCCAGAGAAGGCCCTTCCCCATACCCAGAAAGAAGAAATGAAAGCTCAGAGAGACCAAGAAGAATCTAGACAGACAGCCCTAGCTAGGTTTTCCCACTCAGTCTGTTAGCATTAGATCATACTCTTTTTGTCTAGTATTTCTATATGCTGTCCATATGTTGTTGCACCTAAACATAAATATTATTATTATTATTTTTTTTTTGAGACAGTGTCTTGCTCTGTTGTTGCCGGGGCTAGAGTGCCGTGGCATCAGCCTAGGTCACAGCAATCTCAAACTCCTGGACTCAAGTGATCCTACTGCCTCAGCCTCCCGAGTAACTGGGACTACAGGCATGTGCCACCATGCCCGGCTAATTTTTTCCATATATATTTTTAGTTGTTCAGATAATTTCTTTCTATTTTTAGTAGAGACGGGGTCTCACTCTTGCTCAGGCTGGTCTTGAACTCCTGACCCTGAGCAATCCTCCCGCTTCGGCCTCCCAGAGTGCAAGGATTACAGGTGTCAGCCACTGTGCCCGGCCGCACCTAAACATAAAAATGGACAATTTCTACTGTCTTTTTGGGTCTTCCTTCTGAAGGCTCCCATGTATACACATTAAATCAATTTGCATAACTTTTCCCCAATTAATCTGCCTTTTACAAGTTGACATTTCAGTGAAACTTCATGTAGGCATAATCCCGATTAACATATTAATATTTGCACTTTACATATCCTCCTCTCAGGGTAAACACATTCTGTACTCTTGACTGGCATGCTGCAGGCCCTCCATAGAATCGATATGACAACTTTGAAAGTCATAGATCTCACTGTCTCTCTGGACTGAGTATTTGCTTACATGTAAGCAGGTCCCTTGTCTATTTCCAAATCTATCTGTATTTAAGGGCTGGGTCAGACAAGCACAGGCTTCAATATAAAGGAAAATGATAGTATGTAGATGGAAAATCTCTTTTGGTCAGCAGATTATACTCTTGCATATTCACTAAATCTATTTTCATTGTTTCCTCTGGTCTCAGTGTCCAGACACTGCACTATTTCCATATTGTCCTTTCTCCTTCATTCTGAAAACTCATCTTTGGATGCTTTGTGGAGTCTGCTTTTGCTTTTATTGTTGTTATTTGTTTTTTGTTTCTTTTCTTCTTTTATATATTACCAGAATGCTAGTTGAAATTATACTGGATATGGATAGTAAGAAATAATGGTACAAATTATTCTGTAGTTTGAGTTCCTTCCTAAGAATCATGTATGAAATTAAATAGTGTCCACCACTATCCATGTTAAGGATAGTATATTAAAGTAAACTGAATCCTTAGATAATTCCTTAGTGGCACTAAATCAACTGTTCCAGACTCTGTTTTCCCAAATCCTCCTAAAAGTGTCTAGGTATGCAATTTGATTCCTCTCTTCAAAGTTGTATCAGTAATAGAAAATTGGACGTTATACGAACCAGCAGACAAATAATTATTCCAAAGTGAGGGGAGGGGTCCCAATAGACTAACAGTGTATTAGAGAAATCCAGGATACATGAGAATGAGGACTGTGGAGGGTGGAGACGGTAGACACAATTTTCAAACACTTCGGTCTATTCTAACCTTAAAAAAACAAATTGCATTGGTCCCTCTAGACGTCTCCTGTTTCTTTCCTTTCCCTGACAAGTATCGGAAATGATTGGTCTATAAATACTGACTTCATTTTTCACACCCATTTAATATTTTAACCCCTTGAAACCTGACTTCTGAGCAAACCAATCTCCTGATTCTACTCTCTCAAAGGTCACGGGCAGCCTTCTTACTGGCAAATGCAATCACCTTTTCTCCAAACTCATTTTTCTTCATGTTTCTACAATAACTGACAAATAGTCTCCTCTTCCTTGAATTGTGTCCCCCCTTTTAATCTGTGGTATAAAAATCCTAATTCTCTATTGACTTTTTGACAAATCTTTTGCTTTTGTTCTAAGATACGTGCCCCTTAAGGCCAGTTCTGGACCCTTTACCCACCATGCTCTGCATGCTTTCACTCATTCAGCACATTTTACTTCTGTTCATGTTTCCAACTCTATGCTGCTGATTTCTAAATCTATTGAAGGGTCAGAACTTATTAATTGTCAGGAACTACCCTGTTTTTTTTTTTTTTAATTATTCCTTTACTTTTCCTCCTCTAGCCAAGTAAACCATGTACCAATGATCCAATCATGCAATAAAGACTGTCTCCTTCTCTTGACAGAGACCACTGAAGAGGCTGCTTAATCCTGACCCGGATTCTCTCCCTTACAGACAAAGCTGTTTGTATAGGTTGCAAATTCTAGTAGCCTGAAATCCCTTATTTTCATCCACACTGACTGACCTGATTCATAGAATCCACTTCCATTTTTCAAGCCTTGCTGATTTTCTTGGATTCCTGAATAAGACCCTGTCTTTGTTTTGACACTCATAGGAGCCCTATTCCCAGACCCCTGGCCACTAGACCCAGGCTCAATATAATCTAGTATCTTCCTGCCATTGAACACAACACAGGGGCAGTATTAAGTGACTCACAAAAGATTGGAAATAAAAGGAAGAATTTCTATCACCCTTGTTCACACCTTTCAATAAGACATTCTTCTCTAAAAGACATTCATCATTCATACAATGGCATATTCAGTTCTACAATGTTATTTTCCTCTTCATGTACCAAGGTTTCCTCCTGCTTTTGTGCATTCCCACAACCTGTTTTATCTCCACCTAAATGTTCACGCTCCTACCTACCTCCTTCCTCTTCTGGTAGATATTTTTAGGGTCATCTATCTAAACTGACCACCCTTTTGAACAGAGAAGATGTGTGATCTTACTTGACCAAATCAGATTCTCTTTGTCTTATAATATAGAAATCAGGATTCTGAGATGGCAGGCAGCATTTGCTTGGCACTTGAACTGAAGATGCAAAAACTTCGGAGTTTGGAGTGTGAGTTGTAATCTTCTGTTACATTCAGAAACACACAAAGTTGATGATCTCAGGCAAAAAAGGAAGAGGATGAAGGTGCACATACAGAAGCCCAGATAGAGGAGTAAGTGGTCCAGAGAAAAAGAGAAAGACAAAGCAAGGCCACTTTGGTTCTTAATAGCTTGTGAAGACTGGGTGTAACTCCCGATCATACTTTGGTCTTTTCCACCTAGGCCCTGTACACAGCGCTTTCTGCCTCAGTTAGCTGAGTGAATTTCTGTTAATTACAACCATGGGTCCCAACTGAGACACTATCATTCAAATCAAAGGTCACATTTTACCTTCTGTATGACGTCTTCCCAGATTATTTTTTATTGATTTCTGAATCTTGGAAGTTCTATGGCAACAGAGGTTTCAAGTCATAATATCCTGTACAATTACATAGAGAGTTATGTATTATCTGTGTCTATTAGTCGCATTTCGTATTTCACCACAAAAACCGTAAACTCCTATGATGGGCACCAAGTCTTTACTTTTTCTGTATTTCCAAATATACCCAGCGTGGTACTAGCAAATTGTTGGTGCTTCATGAGAGCTTTGATTAACACAGTGTACATTCTGAATCTATGGAATGTAAAAAATAAATATTATAAAAATTTTATATAGAGAAAATACAGGTATAAATATATAAACATGTATACTCCTAAAATAGATGAGGTATCAAAAATCACCAAACTAACCTATAATGACTTAAAAAAGTATGTAATTAAGTACATTGCTGAAGAGCCTTAGGCTGACTTTACTAATTTTTGTGATTTTAAATGCTATATAGAAATACTTATTTGAACATGTAGAGAGTCTTTTTCAAAACTGCTTTCTAGGAATGTCTGTAGACAATGGATAAATGAGAAATAAAAGCCTATGTGAACAATTACAGAGGACTTGTCAATTTTCCTTTTGGAGGAAAAAATAAAACAACCCTCAGAAAGCAAAGCAGCCTCACTCACCCCCTGCAGTTCTAGAAGTGAGAAGGCAAAGCTCTGCCCTATTTTGCTGTCCTTAGGCCTCAGGGGAAAAAAAAGGATGGGGGGGATTTCCCAAGAGCTGTGAATAAAAACTGTTGTCACAGTCAAGTACTTCAAAATGCCTAGGGGGAAAGGATTCCAACATAATTCCCTCAAATACTACAAACAACATTTTAAGCATTCACTCAGTCAGATGACTGTAAGAGCATAATAAAAAAAGAGGCCATTTAACCAGTTAGTAGTAAATGTCCTGACTCTTAGGGAGAAAACATTGTAGGCTGTCTCCTTCCATGTGCTGGTACACAGAGAGGATGCCCTCAGAAGTAGAGGACTGGCCTCTCTGACCCTCCTTGGACCTTCTCTGTTGCCCCACCCTTCTTTTTTTTTTTTTTTTTTAAATTCTGTGAACTTCCAAATTTAAGTAGTTGATCACTCTCATTTTTAAAACTGTACCTAAGGGCAAATGCAAATTTAAAATGTGATGTCTAATTCTCCCTATAGAAAATAAGAAAAGAGACTTCCCCCTTCTTTTTTTTTAGAGCATTTTTTAGAATGTTTATAAGTTCTTTCTCTCTTTAAAGTCTTTCTGGTTTGAAAGGTTTGTTTTTCATTATAATATATTTCCCTAACACCTGCTCTTGTCTTCCACCAATTTCTCCTGGATTTTTTCCTATCTCTCTAACTGTTCCTTCTTGATCTCCTTGGTTGAATTCTCTTTCTTGCCATAGAATGGACCAGATTTTTAAAGATCTGGTCCCATTCTACCTTTCCAACACTTATCCTGTCCCCTTCCAGCCCTACCAATCCCCGCCTAGCCAGCCCTTGAGGATTTTACAGTGTAACACACTGAACTAGAGACACTTTACATAGATACGTTTGATTCTATGCCTCTAAGGTTCTGTTCTGTCTGACAGGAATCATCTCTTCCATTCTCATAGCAAACACATAGTAACCTTCCTATAGTATGACATCCTGTGAAACTTTTCTGGACCAGACTCTGATAACAGTTAATCATTTCCTTCAATGCAAACTCTGCTCTGATTTCATTCTGCCCAAGCAATCTTCTGATTGTAACTACAGATTTGCCCAGGAGGTGGGGGGGTGGGAGGGGGAGAATGCAGGAGTCTGCTCTTGAATTCCTCATGTGACAGTCATTTCTCATTGTAAAAAAGGCTGGCGTTGTTTTACCATAGTTTTTATGAATCAGTTTCTGTGAGGAGATGAGTGTGGAACTGTGTCTAAGAAGAGGTATGATCCATTCAGAGTATTTCTGAGGTTTGAGGCTGTGAACATCAAACCCAATATAATGGCAGCACTGGAACTCTGTGGATGCCAGCTTGTTGGGCTTCCCTGGTTATATACCAACCCCACCTCACTTAGTATCTGTTGAAATTGTACTTGTTCTTGTCACAGGTAGGCATATAAATATAACACACTAATCAAGGCAACTCATTTCTCTGATCTTGGCTTGTCAATTATAAAATGTCAGGTTTGATCTTGATTATCTCTAAAAGTCATTCCCAAAGTAAAGTATATGAATTTGAAAATGTTTTCCTCATTTGCAATGTCAACATCAGCAAATACTAGAAATGCCCAGGTATATATATGATTAGTGTCATACATTTCATTTTCTCTTTGGTGAGCTGCTGTGACTATAAACCCCCTTCAACACAGATAACTCGAAAATCTGATCTAAGCAGCTGAGGAGCATTAATTGAAGGTTATTTTGTTCATTTAATTTATTCCAAGCCAATTTTCTGAATCTATTTTCTGATATCTAGAGCAGCGGTCCCCAACCCTTTTGGCACAAGGGACTGGTTTCACGAAAGACAATTTTTCCATGGACGAGGTGTGAGGTGGGGTCGCAGAGTTCAGGCTGTGATGCCAGCGATGGGGAGGGGAGCAGCTGTAAATACAGATGAAGTTTCGCCTGCCCCGCCCCCGTCACTGCTCACCTCCTGCTGTGCACCCCCCCTCCCTGCAATGTCATGGAAGGAGGGGTGGGTCAGCGGGCCAGCGGCAGAGCTCTGTGGCCCAGTCCCTAACAGGAGGTGGCCTGGGGCCTGGGGTTGAAATTGCAGATCTAGAGAGTTCCTTCTAGGGCAAATTGCTAAATTTAAAATTTAAGTGCTATGTTAGTATTGGTATATATCATTTTAAAAATTAAAGATTTTTTAAATTTTCTCATTTATTATTAAATTGTCCTCTTTTTGTTAGTTATTCTTACAGGAGTTACCAAAAAGCTAGAGGGCTAAATGAGACTGCTTTTGGCATGTGTGAGCCAAAGCTGTGCACACACCAGTACTTCTGTCTGCAAGAGAATGAACTGAAACTAAGCTTGCCTTTATTTATCTTATCAGACTTTCAGAATTTCAGATTTTTAACACTGAGACCTCCTGAGGAGAGCATCAAATGTCAGGTGTGTGTAAATAAGTGAGTGTGGAGAAGAAAAAGAGTAAGATGATCAAATAGAAACCTCCAGGGATCCATTGTCCCTCTGCATGAACACCAAATTCAACAACTATCCTCACAAAGAAGCATCTTCAGAAGGACCAAAAACCAGATGAGTCATCACAGTACATGGTTTTATCATTATATCAAGGAAAGAGGCACTGAAAAGGGCAGAAAAGACCGTCTTGCACTGCTTGTGCCAGCCCTCACCTGCCCCCTCTAGCATACACCAGTGTGCCTGGTGGAGCAAGAATTTGAGTCCCGGGGGGGGGGGAGAGTAAAGCGATTGTGGGATTTTGCATTGAAAGTCAGGGTACCCTGTCACAGGATAACATAGCACAGGGCAGAACTCTGCTGGCACTCAAGAAGAGAGCATTTAGACCAGCCCAGCCAGAGGGAAATCGTCTGCCCCGAAACCCACGTTCCAGCTAGCCCCACCACTGGCCAACAAAAAGCAGCCTGTGGCCGGGAATACATTCCTAAGGCAGTCAGGACACAAAGGCTGCAGTCCTTGGACAATTTCTGCAGCTGTGCTGGCTGAGAGCCAGTGAACCTGGGGTGCACATGACTCCCTGAGACACTAGTGGCAGTGGCTGTGCCAGTGTCCATGTCAACCCCCCACAACTCCAGGCAGTGCAACTAAGGGAGACTTTTCTTCCACTTGGAGAGAAGAAAAAGAAGAGTTCAGAGGACTTTATTTTACAACTTTGATACCAGTAAAATACAGTACTAAGCAGACTCCTGAGCAGGGAATCGAGGACTTAGTTCCCGGACAGCATTTCTGGACCCAGCCTGGGCCAGAAGAAAGCATGCTGCCCTGAAGGCAAGGACCCACACTGGCAGCATTTGCCAACTGCTGACTAAAGAGCCCCTGGGCTTTGAATAAACATCAGAGGTAGCCAGACAACAATCACCACCAAATTTGAGTGAGACTGTGCTGGCTTCAGGTGTGACCTATCATTGGTAGCCATGAGAGAAGCCACATGTCACTCCTCCCCCAATTCCAGCAGCTCAGCACAGAGTGAGGGAGGAAAGTCATAGACTTTGCATGGTAATCCAGGGAATTCTTTTGTATCTCACCTAAGTCCACCAAGGCAGTACCACCAGGAGTCTCTAAGAGTCACAGCATTATGGGACTTGGGGCAACCCCAGTGCTGATATGGCTACAGCGACCAAAGACTTAGATCACAACACTCAACTCCCTTTGAATATCTGGAAAGCCTTCTTAAGAAGGACGGGTTCAAACAAACACAGACTGTGAAGATTAAAATACATACCTAACTCTTTAATGCCCAGACATGGAGGCACACACACAGCACCAAAAACATCCAGGAAAACATGACCTCACCAAATGAACTAAGGAAGATATCAGTGACCAATCCCAGAATGACAGAGATATGTGGCCTTTCAGACAAAGAATTCAAAATATCTGTCCTGAAGAAGCTGAATGAATGCCAAGAAAACACATAAAAGGAATTCAGAAGCCTATCACAGAAATTTAACAAAGAGATTGAAATAAAAAAAAAAAAAATGGCTGAGCGAGGTAGCTCACTCCTGTATTCCTAGCACTCTGGGAGGCTGAGGCAGGAAGATTACTTGAGCTAAGGAGTTTGAGACCAGCCTTAGCCCTGAGCAAGAGTCAGACCCTGTCTCCACTAAAAATGAAAAAACTTACCCAGGTGTAGTGGTACATGCCTGTAGACCCAGCTACTTGAGAGGCTGAGGCAGGAGGATCACTTGAGCCCAGGAGTTTGAGGTTGCTGTGAGCTAGGCTGATGCCACAGCACTCTAGCTCAGGTGACAGAGTGAGACTCTGTCTCCAAAAAATAAATAAATAAAAATTTAAAAATTAAAAAAAATAACAAAAATGAAGCAGAAAATTCTGGAGGTGAACAATACAACTGAAAAACTGAAAAAGGCATCAGAGTCTTTCAACAGAATTGATCAAGCAGAAGAAAAAAACTGTGAGCTTGAAGATAGGCTATTGGGAAATAAATGGTCAGAAGAGAAAAAAGAGAAAAGAATGAAAAAGCATCACTCATGCCTACAAGATCTAGAAGACAGCCTTACAAGGACAAATCTAAGAGTTATTGGCTTTAAAGAGGAAGTAGAGAGAGAGACTGCAGTATAAAGTTTATTCAAAGAAATAAAAACAGAGAATATTTCAAACCTAGAGAAAGATATTAATATTCAGGTATAAGAAGGACACAGACCACTAAGCAGATTTAATCCAAAGAAGACTACCCCAAGGCATTTAATAACCAAGGTCCCAAAGATCACAGGTGAGGAACAGGTTCAATGTGAAACAAGAAAAAGAAAAAGGCATATAAAGGAGCTCCAGTATGTATGGCAACAGACTTCTCAGCGGAAACATCACACTCCAGGAAAAAGTGGCATGACATATTCAAAGTGCTAAAGGAAGAATACCCTACCTGTGAATATCCTGGAAAAATATCCTTCAACATGAAGGAAAAATAAAGACTTTCTCAGACAAACAAAGCTGAGAGATTTCACCAACACCACACCTATCCTACAAGAAATGCTAAAAGGAGTTTTTCAATATGAAAGAAAAAGATATTAATCAACAATAAGAAATCATCTGAAGGCATAAAACTTACTGGTAATAGTAAGTGCACAAATACAGAATATTACTGTAATTGCAGTGTATAAACCACTTATATTATGAGCAGGAAAACTAATAGACAAACCTATCAAAAATAATACAATAACTACAATAACTTTTTGTGAGATAAACAGTATAAAAAGATATAAATAAAAAAACAAAAAAGGTAAAAAGTGGGGAGAGGGATGGAGAATTTTTTAGTATTTCTTTTTATTTGTTTGTAAGCAGAGTTTTCATGTTTAAAATAATCAATTATAAAATTTTGAAAGCCTCATGGTAACCTCAAATCAAAAAACCTACAAGAAATACACAAAAAGTAAAAAGCAAGAAATTAAAACATACTACCAGTAAAAATCGCTTTGAACAAAGGAAGATAGTGAGGAAAGACAGAAAAAAAAGAGAGGATCAGAAAGCAACCAGAAATCAAATAACAACATGGCAGTAGTAAGTCCTAACCTATGAATAATAACATTGAATGTGAATGGACCAAACTCTCCCAAAAAAGGACTTAGAGTGGCTGAACAGATAAACTATGTGTTGTGTACAATAAACCTCCTTCACCTATAAAGCCACAAATAGACTGAAAATAAAGGGATGGAAAAAGATATTTCATGCATATTGAAACTGAAAAAGAGCAGGATTAGCTATACTTCTACCAAATAAAATAGATGTCAAGACAAAAACTCTACACAGAGACAAAGAGGGTGATTATATAATGATAAAGGAGTCAAATCAGAAAGAGGATATATTAAGGTGGTGCAAAAGTAATTGCAATTTTGAACTGTGAATTTTAAATCATTATAACTAGGCTCAAACACATCTTTATTAATCAAAATAGGAACTATTACAATCAACACATTTTTGCCGATGAGAAATAAGTTTGTTTATTCTTGTAGCATAAAAATCCATTCTTTGAGATTTGATGAACACTTGAAAAGTATTTTCTGCATGCTGCCGGGTGTGGAATCATTTTCTCTGCAAAAAGTTGTCGATCGGCTTGAAGAAGTGGTAGTCGATTGGCAAGAGGTCAGGTGAATACAGCAGATGAAGCAAAACTTTGTAGCCCAATTTGTTCAACTTTTGAAGGGCTGGTTGTGAGATGTGCTGTGGGTCAGGCATTGTCATGGAGAAGAATTAGGCCCTTTCTGTTGACCAATGCCAGTTGCAGGTGCTGCAGTTTTCTGTGCATCTCATCGATTTGCTGAGCAGACTTCTCAGATGTAATGGTTTTTCCAGGATTCAGAAAGCTGTAGTGGATCAGATGGGCAGCAGAGCACCAAACAGTGACCATGACCATTTTTTGGTGCAAGTTTGGCTTTGAGAAGTGCTTTGGAGCTTCTTCTCGGTCCAACCACTGAGCTGGTTGTCACCGGTTGTTGTATAAAATCCACTTTTCGTCGCACATCATGTCACGATCCAATCAAGAAATGGTCCATTGTTGTTGCTTACAATAAGAGAAGCATCACTTCAAAATGATGATTTTTTTTTTATTTTTCGGTCAGCTCATGAGGTCAGCCCACTTATCGAGCTCTTTCACCTTTCCAATTTGCTTCAAATGCCGATCAACTATAGAATGGTTGAACTTGAGTTCTTCAGCAACTTCTCGTGTAGTTGTAAGAGGATCAGCTTTGATGATTGCTCTCAATTGGTTGTTGTCAACTTCTGATGGCCAGCTACTGTGCTCCTCATCCTCAGGGCTCTCATTTCCTTTGCAAAACTTCTTGAATCACCACTGCTCTGAACATTATACCTGCTAGCAATTAACCACTGTTAGCAGTTCCTGGGCCAAATGCATCGTTGATGTTGACAGTTTCCTCCACTGCTGCTTTATGACCCATTTTGAACTTGAATAAGAATATTGCTCGAATTTGCTTTTTGTCTAACATCATTTTCGTAGTCTAAAATAAATATAAAATAAACAGCAAGTAATAAGTCATTAGCAAAAAAAACATAAAGTGAGAAATGTGCATTAAAATGATGTTTAACAAAACCACATTTATTTAAGAATGTATTCAGTATCAAACGGCAAATTTCAACAATGCTAAAACTGCAATTACTTTTGCACCAATCTAACAGTAACTTTAAATATATGTGCACCCAACACTGGAGCAAATAGAGCCATAAAGCAAATATCAGAGCTAAAGAGAGAGTTAGATCCCAATAACAGTTGGAGACCTCAACACTCCACTTTCAGCATTGGACAGATCATCCAGACAGAACATCAACACAGATACATTGCACTTAATCTGTACTATAGACCACGTGCAACCAATAAATATTTACAGAATTATTCTTCCAACAGCTGCAGAATATACCTTTTTTTCCTTAGCACATGGATCATTCTCAAAGATAGACCATAAGACCATAAGTGATACTACAAAGCAAGTCTTAAAAAATTCAGAGAAACTAAAATCATACAAAGCATTTTCTCTGACCACAACTGAATAAATAAAAATCAAAAACAAGAGGAACATTGGAAACTATGACAACACATGGAAATTAAACAGTATGTTTCTGAATGACTAGTGGGTCAATGAAGAGATTAAGAAGGAAATTTAAAAATTTCTCAAAACATGTGAAAATGAAAACAGAACATATCAAAGCCTGTGGGATACAGCAAAAGCAGTTATAAGAGGAAATTATATAATAATAAGTGCCTACATCAAAAAAGTAGAAATGTGTCATGTAAATAACACATCTCAAAGAACTAACCAACCCAAGATTAATATTCTATCTCTAGGTATACATCAAAAAGAAGGAAATTCAGTCTATTGAAAAGATATCTACACTCCCATGTTTATTGCAGCACTATTCATCATAGCCAAGATATGAAATCAACCTAAGTGTCTATCAGTGAATGAATGGATAAAGAAATTGTGGTACATATACTAACGGAATATTATATAGCCATCTGGAAGAATGAAATCCTGCTATTTGCAACAACATAGATGGGACTAGAGAACATTATGTTAAGTGAAATAAGCCAAGCACAGAAAGACAAATCTCACATTTTCACTAATATGTGGGAGCCAAATATTAAAAACAGTTGACCTCGTAGAGACAGAGAGTAGAATGATGGCTACTAGAGGCAGGAAGAGGTAGCAGGGAGTGGGGGATAAAGTGGAGATGGTTAACGGGCGCAAAAATACAGTTAGATAGACAGAATGAACAATATTTGATAGCATAACAAAGTGACTATAATCAACAATCAGGACATACTTTAAAAATACTGGAAGAGTAGAATTGGAATGTTCCTAACACAAAGAAATGATAAATGCCTGAGGTGATGAATACCCCAGTTACCTTGATTTGATTAATGCACATTGTATGCCTGTATCAAAACATCACATGTACCCTATAAATATATGCAACTATTATATACCCATAATAATTAAAAATTAAAAAATTAAATCAAATAAATAACACTAAAAAAGTGATTGAATGAATAAATAAATGAACAAGTAAATGTATACATTGAATATATACATTGTTTAGGGTGAGGTTGAGGAGAGGAAAAACACATAATTATTAAAGTCAAAGGGGCAAAGAAAAAATGAAGCTTAGAATTCATTAACTTTTATAATTTCATGAAGCAAGTGATCTAGCTTTTAAAGTGGTGGGAAATTGTAGTGATAGTATATTGTAATGTATGACCTAATTCTTGCTAATATTGCAGGATGACCCACATCAAAATGTTTATCACAATACAGAGTCATGCAACTATTCCTTTGAGTTCTGGTCAAATTTCAAAAAAAAAAAAGCTATATTTATTCAAGAAATATCTTTGAGTAGAAGATATAATGACAAACAAAATTAATGTAGATCCTGCCTTCAAGAAGCAGGTAGAAGTCCAGAGAGGCTTTACTGAGCTACACATACCCTGTGATGTGTTTGGAACCTTGTCAGAAAGCAAGGCCGGCTCTGCTAACATCTGCTAGGAACAGATGAGGAACTGCTGTACAAGGCAATGGGACTGAACCTACATTTCCACTTAAACTTTGTCCAGAAGTAGACATATTAATATTTTTAAACTAATAAAAAAATTAAGAAAAAATCTGATGAGTAATATTTCTGAATTTAAACATAAAGCACATCAATATGTTACTGCCTAAATGGAAATAAAGGTCACACTGAGGGAAATGAAAAGGCTCAGGAGTTTGGGAATATTGTGAATTTGGAGGTCTCACTACTTGCCTTTCTTCATTAGCCAAGACTAGTGTTTTCTAGGAAGGCTTTGTGGCTAAAAGAGAAGTTAGTCTTCCTAAATCTTAAAAACTAAAATGTTTGTTAGGTGAACCTTGAATTCTTGCTAGTTAAATAGACTAGATAATAAAAAACATTGCAACAAGGGACACAAGTAGCTAACTGTTTCAAAATTTGTTGCTCTCTCAAGATTTTCAGGCTTGAAAAATAAAACAACTTTAGAGCTGCTTTAACTGCAGAATCTAAAGCATTAATTTATTTTACATCCATGAGAACCTGTGTATTTACTGCAATGTAGCTTACTCCTAAATATGCTCTTGTATATTAAGACCAGAATCCCAATTTACTTTAACTTTTTTCAAAGTTTTTTCCATTTTTAAAAATCTTAAAGTTTTCTATAAATTGTGATTTGACTTTTTAAAAACTAAAATATAATTATACATTTAATACATGAATATATTTTCCATTTAAGAGTTAAAATATCACAGACAGTAGCTATTTCTTTTAAATTGTGAGTATGTGGGGTGAGGGGAGAGAAAGGTGGATTTACAATTAGCAGAAGCAAATTTCCCATGACCTTAAGCTTAAGGCCCCTTATGTGCACAGGCTATTTCCAAGGTCCTGCCTCTAACTTTTGATCTGTTATCTCATATTGTTTCTTTACCAGCTCTTACTCCACCTCCCTCAAAATTCTATAAGCTTCAGGGGCCAGTGAAATCTCAATATGATATTGATAATCAGTTAACATTTTACCTATATATGATCCTCAGCTATTTGTCCATCTTTCAATAGTGAGAAAATCTTGTGCCTTATGCCTGTACAGGAAATGAGGAACTGTGTCTACAAGCTGAGTAATCATACTGGTTTGCCAGAAACCAAAGGTTTTCTTGGAGAAGGGGCATTTGGTGCTAAAACCAGGACAATTGATCACTGGAACTTTGAGTTGGACAATGGTTTATTCAAAAGGCGAAGGAAAATTAAGTTTGTTTAATCATGTACTCTGAAGACAGAACTGCTTGTTAACCTGCCTTTTTGGGCCCTCTCTTTTTGCCTCTATGAAAATGAAAACACAAACTTTATCATTTCTACCATTATAAAGGTAAATAACATCACAAGAAAAAAAACTTTATATATAATAAAAATGCTATATATTTGTGGCATCTGACATTTTTCTAATTGTTTTTTCATCTGTTAATTCAAGAGGACCCAAAGAAAATAATTCTTCATAGCAAAGAAAATGTTCTGTTATGACCCAGATGAAGTATAAAACCTGCATCGGGTCAGTAATATCAGTTGATTTATCCAAAGCAATTGAATAATATATATTTTTCTTTTGCAGTATTGCATGAAGTTGTTCTGTTGACAGCTAATTCATGCTGCTGATCAGTTATGGTTCTCTTTAATAGAGGCAGTTGTTTGTACTTTGAAACGTTATCAGGGTCTAAGCATCCTACAACTTCGACAATGCAGTCTTTCACAATTTCTACATCACTGAATGGCTTCCCCCTTTTCCCCGAGTATATAAGCTATTTTATAAGGTGCTTCAGTGGCATTATTTCCAGGTTTTGTTGCTACTTGAAAGAATTGTCTTTGCTTTTCCTTTTCATCTTTTAATTTCTGCAATACAACCTTTTGTACCTTTCCCTCTAATTTAAAATATTTTGGACCTTACGAGTGTTATAATGCTGATGAGCATTGAATTTTCTTAATGTTGATATTGCAGTATCACAAAGCAAGCAAATCATCTTATCTTTAGCAGAAATAAGATAATATTGAAATTTCCAATCCTCATTAAAAAATATTGTTTTCTTCCTTCAGCGTTCTCTTGGTCTTCTTTGACATGATGGGATGTTAAGCAGACAGAATTAAAAAATATTGCCGAGCTGTGTGAGTATTCACAAACTCCACTTCAAACAGAAACACAGCACACGGTTGTCAAAAGCTGGTAACAGACTGGCGTACTCGACCCTCATAAACTCTCACCAACTAGCCTCATAAGGTAATGGTGTCAGTCAGGTGGGGGAAGTTAGAACTAAATCATGAGTGTAGCAGCCATCAATTTAGCTCTCACTGCTTACTAATGTTCTAATTGTGTCGGTCAATCTGGGAGGATTATTTTGTTGCAACTTATTTTATTCTTTGGTATTTTAAGTATGTTCATTCTAAAAATAAAATAAAAATACAGAAGACAAACAAAAAGTATTATAAATAATAAAAATAAAAGGATTTGTTCTGTAAAATTTGGATTCAGTCAAAGGTGCATTTAAAGGACTAGAAGGCCACATGTGGCTTTCCCACCCCGGTCCACGTTCGACAACAACATACTGCTATATTGCCCTTGATTAATTGCTGAGGTCCAACATTTCCATGATATAGACCTATAGCTTAAATATAGTATACCCAGTTTACTTATAACTCAGAAACTACTGGAGTATAGAAATCAATATTATTTTGAGAGGTGCAATTTGACCTACATTAATTCTCTCAAGGGTCTTGTGAGAAGCAGCATTGAACTGGGTCCCAGTCCAACTCTACTAACTTTTGCCTGTGAGAGCTTAGGTAAGTGTTTTAATCTGCTTTAGTCTCATTTTACTACTTTATACTATGTCAAAAAATTCATTTTTAGAAAGGTTGTTATAGGGATAATAGAACCTATTATATATACATTTTCCGGCACATAACAAGGAATTTATAAATGCTAGCTATTATTAAACTATCATTATTTCCATTTGCAGAGGAGAAAATTGAGGATCAGAGAATATAAGTGATTTCCCTAAGGGTACACAGCTCTTGAGTAGTAGAGGTGTGTCTTGGACTCAGGTTCTATGGTGCTGTATTTCATACAAATTGTAGGGCATCTCCCTGCTTCAAAAATGCCCTTACACAGCACAGACTTCATCTTTTCAGTTGTTTTCCTTGGTTATTTAATTTCACATCACTTTTCTTTGAGTTTGAATATTTGTATAGTACATAGTTTATGAGATACAATTCAGTATTTCTAGCTTTGTATGCTGTTGTTTCTGCAAAAACTCTTCAAATTCCCTGAAGGCAGAATAACTGGTATCTATACACAACTACATCTGACTATACCTCTGTACTCAATAAATAACTTGATTTCATTACAGAACAAAGCTTATTCTTTCAACAAATAGTTTGGGTCTACAGGTATTCATTTGATGAGCCCTCCACCTCTCCAGGAATTCCTTGGCTGGAATTCTCCAGCCAAGAAAGAAAACCAGGTTTTTGACAGAAATTTTGCTATTGAAAAATAACTTCCAATGTCATGGACAACAAATAAGGGAATATACAGAAGAGAGAAGTGTCAAAGCTAAGGCAAAATAAAGAAGGAAGCATTCATCTTGAAGAATCATATAAAGAAGGATCACAACAAAGGAAGAAGGAGGAGGAAGAATGGGTATCATACAGAGTTTCACTGTACCCAACCATGAGGGGATGAGAAGATAAAGGAGGCCAGATGCAGTGTCTCACACATGTAATCCTAGCACTTTGGGAGGCTGAGACGGGAGGATAGCTTGAGGCCAGGAGTTGGAGACCGGACTGAGCAAGAGCAAGATTCGCCTCTACAAAAAATACAAAAATTAGCAGGGTGTTCTGGCATGTGCCTATAGTCCCAGCTACTCAGGAGGCTGAGACAGAAGGATTGCATGAGCCTGGGAGTTGGAGGCTGCAGTGAGCTATGATGATGCTATTGCACTCTAGCCTGGGAAACAGAGGGAGACACTGTCTCAAAAAAAAAAAAAAGGAAAAGATAAAGGACCAATAAGGATTACCAAATGGGAAAAGCAGGTAAAGAAAGTGGGGATGGGAAATATCTATTTGCATAGTTGGAAGAGGGAAAATGAGGAATACTAGTCCAATATCTGCTTCTGTGTTCTCAAAATAAACAGCCACTACTGCTTCATTATCTTAGAAGCAGATTTATTTCCATCTGTTCTGAGACCTCAGAAAAGCCTTAATATGACTGAATTCGATTCTGAAACACTTTGCATACTATGGGTGTGGCATGGTTGGCCAACTCTGAGAAAATGTCTTTCTCTCCCATGGAGCACACACAACACATTAATAGGTGCTAAAGTACACTGAACCAAGTGTGTAAGCATAAAGTGAAGTGCCCAGCAAATCCTGAATGCTCAATATGTTTTTTTACTTTCATAAAGGGTTCACAAAAAGTTCAGGAAACAAATTTTGTCTGTTGTACAAGAAAAACAATGCTATATAACAATATATGATAATTATCTAATTTGAGATATAAAAATAGCAAGCTTTAGGATTTAAGAGGAAAGGAAAATCACCAGGGGTCAGCTGATGCAGTCAGAGAAGGCATCCACAGGAGGTGGGTCTGGTCATCATCCAAGTCTCTTAGTGTGGCACCGAGAATACGTAATTAAGCAGTGACACCTAAAAGGCTGACCTATGGCACAAGAATAGCACTTACCTCTAATTTACTTCCTTTTTTGTCTGACAATGTTCTTCCAGTTGAATGTGTAATATTCTGGTAAAAATATCCTTGTTGACAGAGCAAACATATATAGAAAAAAAAAATTGAAAGGGCAGAGCTCTTAAAAGTACATGTTTATTATGAAAAATATATGGTAACACTCATATTTCTGTACTGGTTTTTTCCCTGTTTCTTTCACAATTTAATCTTAAAATCTTTATTCTTCAACATATATATTTTTGATCCCAAGCTACCAGAGGTAACATTTAATCTGACATCTCCCCCAAACTCAGACAACATCAAATGTTTAATTCTCTTCTTTTTATGACTATATTTTTCTTTATTATTTTCTGCAACTTATTTTTCTCCACTTGCTACTTATGCAGAATAAATTTTTAACTTCACTCTTTATCCCCTCATATTTGTGCAGTTGTGTCTGCCTCTGACTCAAAATCTACCAGTTATATTTGTTTTGCCTAAAATATACTTTGTACGGTTTATACCAGTGGCACCAACAGAGAACAAAACATTGGAAGAAAAACACATAAGCTTTAAAACCCTTAATGGCAAAGCATATATATTCCCTCTATGTCCCCAGTACTGTTCTAGGTGCCTTCCTGGCCTAATTAATAGTAGAATCTCAATAAAAACACATTAAATATATAAACTACCGAAAAAATAACAAAACAATTGTTCATTATTTTTGTTCATCTATTCAGTTCATCATAAATTCTTACATCCATTTATTCCAACAGGCACTACTGGGATAAAAAGAGAGAATTATACTCCAGCCGTGAAAGCAGTAAAAGTCTATTAGGGAAGACAGGAACATGTATAATTAAAACAGACAATGAACGCTTAGAATGCCTTACGATTCAGAGCTATTGCATGGGACTAAAGGGGAAAAAGAGAGCAAACATGCTTCATTCTGCTGGACAGAGAAAGGCAATGTAGGCTAATAATCAGCATGACCAACCTTAGAAATTAGGTACTCACCAAAATGCTTAAATTTTTACCAACAGATATTTCTAAAGTTGGGCCATGTGTGCACATCAACATTAAATGATTAAATGGTATGAAACTGTGAGTTTAGGTCATGATCATGTTTGGTCTCAGGTTATCTGGCAGCAAGACTGGCCAGGCCATACCCCACAGTTGTTTTTGTGTCCCTGTCTATGCATTCAATCAGATCAATTCATTCAGAAATTTGAGATCCATCTTGTGGACACAACTTCTGGCACAATTACCTGAGAGCTTTCCTACTAGAAACCCTATGACAACCAATGTCAGGTCTGCCTGGCCCAATGGCTGCATATCTTTTACTGAGTAAATGAAGTGATAAGTTATGATGTGTGCTGAGAGGTGAGATTGCTTCATTGTGAAGTAGAATTAATGCAATTGTTCTCCAAGGGGTCACAGCCGAGGGAAGCAAATAAGCAATATTCAAATGCCTCATAGAAAGTACAGCTCTGGCTTTAGGACATGAGGTCTAAAAATATGAAAATCAGTGGCCTTCAAATTCCTTTTTGTGATCTAAAGTTAACACAAGAATGTGACTTGTTAGTGTCTATCTAATACTGGCTAGGAAATACTGAAGACTTTTTCACAGTTTGTTTCTCATTCGACAAATCATATAAATTTTATTTCCATGCCTATGTTTGTAGCTCTGCCATATATAGCATTAGCACATCTTTAAAAGGAATTAAAGTTGGAATTCCAGACCTCAAGGAGCTTCTGGTGTATTTAGGAAGACAGAAACATGTTAAATGTGCAAACTAGGTGGTGGTGTTGCTACTGTTTCCACACACCTGATTTAGGAAATTCAAAAATAAATGACTGTTTTATATTAGGAGAGAAACCCCAGAGACGAAATGAAGAAAAGAAAGAGAGAAAGAAAGAAAGAAAGAAAGAAAGAAAGAAAGAAAGAAAGAAAGAAAGAAAAGAAAAAGAAAAAGGCAGAGGAGAAAAGAAAATACATTTTATTCTAACAGACCTTCCTTATTTGCTACAAGCAGAGATGTAAACTTGTCCTCAAGTGTCACATTTACATCTCCCCACAGAGTACACTATAAATGATACAGAAATTCCATTTCTAGCCTACAAAGAATGTTTATTCTGCAATGTTTTTGAAACAATATGGAAAAGCCACTGGCAGTGGAGAATGTGAAAAAAGAAAAGAGAGAGACAGAGAGAAGAAAGAGGATGAACTGTTTCCCTTTAAATTTTTTTTGCATTTATATAGCCTATTATATTTTGTAGTTTACAAAATATAATATGCACATAAGTTTCATTTTTCTCTTAAAAATTGCATGAAATAGGGAAATTACAAATGAGGAGATTGAAATACAAAGAACTTTAAAAAGTTATCTATTAAGAATTATAATTAATTTTTCAAAATTCTCTTCTGTTCCATTAACAAAGTTTCTAATCCTGTGCATGACCATTCTCTCCCCACTTATGCTATGAATTTTCCACCTTTTCAGGTATTTGGTACCATCATATAACACTCTTTACTATATAAGTTCTCCCTCTGGACTTGCTTTATTTCCCTCAACACAAAATCATTCTCAAGTTCCCACGCTAAAAACAGAAGTCTCTATCTCCATCATCTCTCTAGCTACCATACCATGCTGCCTCCTCCCTTCATATCTCTAGTACCACCCTCCAAATCCAACACCATTTGCTGGCAACTTAATTTCATCCTTCCCAGTTCTATAAAAGTATTTTTGCTAAGTCCCAGATTCCCTACCTGTTAATTCAATTGAGCATTTTCGTTTCTTAAGCAAATGAAAATCTCTGTCACTTCCAACACTCTCTTCCTTCTCCCTAGGAATCTTTTTTATTCGCCATTCTGGAGTCTGAACACCACTCTCTTCAGTTTCTCTCTTGTCCATTTCTGATCAGTCTTTTTGTAAATTCTCTTTTCTCCACCATCTAGATGAATGTTAGATGATCACATCCATGGTCGATATTGCAGTCTTTTTTTATTTTTTCCCCTCTCCTTTTCCTCTCTGAAATTAACTGATCACCTGTGACTGTCCATTCAACTTACTAATCACATGCGAATGCCAATCTGCCCTTTCCATTTCCACTGCCATTGCCTTAGTTCATTTCTTCACCTTTTACTATGCAGATGACCATAGAGTTTGCTAACAGTTCTTCCTGCTGTTTCTCACCATTTCCACCAGCACCAACAGCAAACGCTCATTCATTCTACACAAATAAAATTACTACTTTGCAGCTTTATTTGGCAATCAAGATGCAACGGTTTAAAATAGCAAGCCCATTATTTAAGGTTTATACTTGCCTTCTTTTGGGGCTTCATCCACTGTAATCTACAACCTGATTCTGAGCTCCAGCACACACAAATGTCTTGCTCTTCTGTGAGGTCATGCGGTTCCTTCAGTGCTATGGGAGGCACCATTCCCTCTACCTAGAAATGCCCTCTTTGCCACTTGTCTTCGAAAGTGTGTGCTTCTCTTTATACAAGAGCCTTCCCAAGACTTATTAAATTAAGTTTGAATTTGAGTCCTTTAGATTTCTATAATGATGGAGTTCATGCTACCCCCAAATATGGCACTGTGGCATTTAAGAAAAGGTCAGAAGTAGGAAGGTCTCCTGTCCTTCTCCCCTAAAACAGGCCATAAAAGAATTCTCTGATCTTCCTTTAAAGCCCACCCTGTACTGAGAGGAAAGAAATTGTCCTTTTCTCTGAAGACACAGGGACACAGTAAAGAAGCAGGCCTTGCTGAGGTCCCCCCAGTTTATTACCATTAGATCATACCCCTCTTGTCTCATCATATGTCTGCACAGATGTCCACTCTTTTTCAAACTTAGCATAAAAATGCATGTTTCCCTGTTTCTTTTGGTCTTCATTTCCATAAGAAGTAAAATTTACGTTAAATAATTTGTTTGCTTTTCTCTTGCTAAACTGTCTTTTGATATAGGGGTCTCAACCTTGAACAGCAATGTGTGAGAAAAGAAATCCTTCCTACAATGTCTACATTTTATGGGATTGTTGCTTTATTTGCCTTCCCCATAAATATCGATGAGAGTGATTATGACATATATCTTTTAAATATTTTAAGCAAATTTCTCATCTTACCCCTGAAATGGATCTCAGATTATCTGCTTATGTCATAAAGCCTTTACCCCAAGACAGTAAGAATGAAAAACGGCAGCTCAGTTTCTGTGCACATACAATATAATTTCTAAGTTTTGGAATCAAAATAATGAATGATGTTTATAGCAATAGTTAATTAATCAGTGCCTTCTAAGTAATATCTCAAAAGCATTTTCTTTTATATATTTCTTATCTAATGTCTACATGTATTATGCTTATGTAAAAATGATTAATAACAAGTGTGCCTCAATGCAGCTTTATCAAGACTACAAAGTAATTAATTAAAATGCCTTTTAAATCAAGGAACTATAATGTGCCCTTCATCTTACAGTTCTTAATTGAATTCCCAAATAAAATTTAAGCCATACCCTCATTTTGTGCTTTTTCACTTGGTGCTCTCCTGATGGATATAAACTCAGATGTATTACTGCTGGAGTGTAATATTCTGTCATATCTATAAATTCCATAAAGTCTTATGCCATGAATAAGATGGTAACATGCTGCTTTCAAAAATGTCTGAGAATTAATCATTTATTTCCCTTTCCTGACATATCTTTTATGTTTTGCATGTTTCTCAAAGATAAGGGGGTACTAATGTTAAGCAATGTTACTGTCCTCACTGGTGGAAGAAAATAAAACTATCAATCCCCAAACAAAGCTGCATACTTGACTTTGAAGGTGCAAGTTTGTCCAATTTCAGAGTCTTTTCCAAATACCTTTCTTGACTTATGAAATGCAAAATTACTTTGACAGTTACAGATTCTATTTTTAGAATATGTGCCTTTTGTCACATAATTTTGCATAATCTTCCAAATGCTTGGAGCATGAAGACAATAAGAGGGAGATTTAAAGTGCTTGAATTGCTAAAGTAAAATGAAGCAATCATATAAATTCAATCAAAAAATTTACCTCTACAAAGAATATTTCTAAAGCATTATCTATGTTCATGTATGAGTCTACATTATTAACAGCAACTCTACAGTCAATGTTTTTATAAAAAGGAAACAATTGAGAACTTTAAGGACTAATTTGGGTTTAAGCTTTTCAATAGTTTTCAATACAACCAAAATTTTCCTATAAAGTATAAATTTCCAAGCCTAGGTAATGGTCCATGGAAACTGAAATTCATTCATCTCTTTATGTGGAAAGTCTATGAAAGTGGTTTAATACAAGACAAGGCCAAGAGCAAGAAAGGCATTGACCTAATTGTAAGAATGGCATGTGAGAAAAGGTTATATTCTCACACTGCTGGTAGGAGTGCAAATTAGTATTTCATTTTGGAAAGAAATATGGAACTAATTTTCAACAAACCTAATAAATTTTACTCAGTTAAGTCAGAAATTTGTCCCAAGGAAATAACATAAACTAATATATATAATTAAATAGTTTGCTGCAGCATCCTATAAAATAGCAAATATATAAAAACAATATGAATTTCTGAAATTATGATGTTTATTAAATATCATACAAAATGATTGACAATATGGTAACTGTTTAATTAATTAAAGTATAAATTTAGGATGGTTTATTACATGGACACTAAAATAGCAGTAATTACAAAATAAAGAAAATTAAAACTCTGAGGAACAGAATTTATCAGAGAAGTGTTGATATATCCTAGTCTTCTCATCTTATCAATTTTCTCTTCTTCCTGGTATCAATCAAAATAATAGATAGAAATAGCCATAATATATTTCATGTAATAGTTGGCTTATTTCTTCTTCATTTCTCTATGCTTTGCACTTAATGGATGCTGAAGGAACTAGGTGCGGTTAAATAAGTGAGCTTTTCATCCTATGTTGAAAATAATATTTATTTTCCTATAATGTGCTCAGTAATTTCCCCCTAAATATTAAAGTACTACATCATGAATGAAGAGAATTATAAAGTTTCAGAAAGGTACAAAGAACATAAAAATCACACAAAACCTCTCTCTAGTGACACTCAGTATGTGACATTTGATATTTTTCCTTCATTATAAATGAAGTGCCAATACAGGAATATATAATACATACAGTATACACTTTTATTCATTTTTCTCATTTAATGTAGTGTGAATATTTTCTCAATCATTTAAAATTATTGTATTATTTGTAATATGTCATCCATGCTCTTAGAACATTATGTAGGTTGTTTCCAATGTCTTCCAACATTGCAATAAATAGGTCTACCTGTTAATTTTGATCTGAGTTTCTGTTCCATTAGTCATGATTTCTCTATTGTGTATTACAGGCTAAAACTTAAAAACTATTTAAAGGTCCCTGGTATATTTGTTTTTGTTTTGTTGTTTTGCTTTGCTTTTCAAAATGCAGCAGTTTATATTCCTAATGGTTGAATATGTATGTCAATTTCATTGCACCTTAACCAATATTCAGTACAATTATTTAAAAATTGTTTACTACTTTTGGAGCTTAAAATGGACTATTTTGTTTTATTTTCAATCATTTGATTAATAATGCAGTTAATCATTTATTGTTTTTATTAGGTATCTTACTTTTTATTATGTGATTGCTTATTTAAACATAATGCCTTTTTTTAAACTGGAATTTTTGTGAGTTCTTCATAGATTACCATGACAGCTTCAAATATCACTACAAATAGTAGTTTATATCCCTGAAAATATGGTTCTTAGTTGGTCCTTTGGCTTTTAGATTTTCCAGTATTGTATATTCTTAGAAAAGAATATAGGAATGCATTGTGCAATCATATTTAACCTAAGATATATATTCCAAGTAAGGTTAGATTTTCTATATGCTAATTAATTTTTTTCTGATTTGCCATTAATCAATTATATAATAATTGATTATTATAGTGAAGATGAGAGTTATTGTTTATTCATTCATTCATGCTTTCAGTACTATTTTTTGAACAACTGCTGACTGAAAATGCCTCTTTCCGGGCTCTTGGAACATATTAGTAAAGAAAACAAATGGAGATTCTTGTCTGCAGGAATGTTTGCTTACCTTCTAATAGGAGGAGAGAGACAACAAGCAACATGTATAGTAGCCAGAATAATGGCTCCCCAGAGATGTCCCTAATCCCCAGAACTTATGAATATGTTTCCTTACATGGCACAAAGGACTTTGTAAATATAATTAAGGTTGTGAACCCTAAAATAGGGATATTATCTTGATATATCTGGGGGAACCAATATAATCTATGATCCTTTAAAAGCAGAGAACTGTATCTGGCTGGGAGTGTAAGGGAGGTGAGGCAGAAGGGGAAATCAGAGAAATTGTACTCCTGAGAAGGATTTGATGAGCAGTTGCTGGCTCCGAGATGTAGAGATCCATCTGCAAGAATTGGAGAAAGGACTCTAGAAGCACTCAGCTTCTGGCCATCAGCTGACAGCCAGCAAGGACAATGAAACCTCCATAAGGAACTGGATTCTGCCAACACTCCAAATGAGTTTGGAAATCTGTTCTCCAAGCCACACTACATCTGTGTAATCTGTTCTGACATCAACAAAAGCCTAACACAAAATGACAAAAAATAAATAAACAAATAAGTAAATTAGATAATATTAGAAGGTATTAAATGCTCTGGGAAAAAAAAAAGGTAAATTAGTGCAAAGTCAGAAGGGTCAGGAAGGCCTGCATGAGGAGACCAGGCAGGTGGAAGATTAAATAGCGTGGCCAGCTTGTGCTTCATCAAGAAGATGACATTTGAAAAAAGATATGAAGGAGTTAAGGATGTGAACATATGACAAGAAGGACAGATGACAGGAGTCTTTCCAGGCAGAGGAACCTGCTACAGGAAAGACTCTACAGCAGACCTGACATCTCTGGGGAACCCCATATGCCTAGATGGAGTGGGTTAGGGAGGGAGGCGGCAGGTGGAGAGGAAGTCAGACAGGTATGGGGACTTGGGTCATATACCACCTAGGCCCTCGGAAAACTTAATGTTTATTATGAATGAAATAAAAAGCCACTAAAAGGTTTTGAGTATAAAAATAATGTGGTCTGATTTAAAACTTCCAAGGACCAATCTGGCTGCTATACTGAGAATAACCTTTTATGGGAGAAAAGATAGAAACCAAGACATTTGTTCTGAGGTGACTTCACTAATCCACATAAGAGATAATGAGGGCTTAAACTAAGGTGGTAAAAATGGAGGTGATGAAGGGTCTCTATTCTCGAAATAATTTTTTAAAATTTACATATAAAAGTCAAGAGTCTCATTTTCCAGGAAGCCACCATGACACTCCTAGACAGCTTCACTTAATTATCATAACACATTGAACTATTATTAAAGCACTCATCACACTCGTCTGGAATTATCTGTTTATCTTTCCTTTCCTTCTAGACTGCAAATTAAACTCTAAGAAAAGCAATTGTATATTTTCAGGTGAGCCTAATAAAAAGCTACATGCTGCCATCCCTATTTCTAATCTGTACTGTAATAGGAACAGTTCAGTCTCTTAAGAAGAATTATCTTTTGTGACACAAGAGAGGTCCTCCAGGCCACTTCACTCAGAAGCTGTATCATTTCGAATAACCTAGATGACATGTAGAGGTGAAAATCAAGTTCATACTACTTTGATTTTTTAAGTATAAAGAAAATCACAGGAATATATTAATAGTATAGTCATCAGTAGAAAGACAGTCCATATGGAACATTCCTTCTTGGATTTTAATTCACTTTTTTTCCCCTTTTTGAGTTGGACCATTCTAAAGAAAGAGCCTAGAACAATTCAATAGAAAAAAGAAAGAAAGAGAGCGGTGACACCATGTTTACTAAGGAGTAAGGTGCAAAAGTTGACAAAGCCTGTGACAACTGATTCCTGCTCAGCAATAAGCACCATAGACATTATAGAATACATCAGCTTCATCTTGTTTAACAAACTTTTTCCTTTTCCCTATTTGGCCCACATTCTAACAGTAACAAAAGCCAACTAACATTTGTTGTCTTCAGACAGGAAGCTTGTCAGGATCTGCACAAGGACCATTTTGCATTCTAATCACTGGTTAGAAGACATACCTATAAATTAATCTCCCGCACTAATAGTTTTAAGTATTTAGTAGCAAGAGAAGCATAATTAAACTGGAGTGAGCCCTTATTTTTTATAGCGTACTGAAGAGGATGATGAAAATTGGGGGGGGAGGAGAGAAAAATGAAGTTATCACTCCTTTCTAGTCTTCAAAAATTTTACAAATAAGAATGTTAAGGTGTCATTCAAAGAAACTGAGAGGCCATTTATATCCTCCCCTTTCATTTTTGTTTTACTAATTTGATACCAGCATTTACTAGTTTTCTTTTTGTTTTTACATATTTATGATTTACTTTCTCACTCTTTTAAGTTTATACTTGTAACAAACATGCATGATTTCAAACAGCGAATGACATACCTATTATAACCATTTAAACAAAAGAGATATTTGATACATACTTCTATTTTTGAACATGTGAATGAATAGTATGCATGGGTAAAGAGAGAAAGCATTTCATTTCAGGGAGCAACAACTTTCAAAAGCTTATTATTCTAAAAATAATTGCAAAGTGTCCTCATTCTTAATTTTTCTAGCTATATAAATCAATCTATTGTTTTTACCTTAAGTTCTCTCTAAAGTAAAAAACAGGTAGTATTTTATGCTGGAAAAAATTGGTCTAATATTAAATATAGTTTTTTATTCATTAAAACAAGTATACAATGTCTATTATTCATCAAGCACTCTGCTAGTTATTAGAAATAAAAGATGTTTAAGACAAAGGCTTTGCCTTTGAGGATCTCAAAGACTTTTCTAATTCAACTTTAGTCTGCTGAGTAGGCTTTCAACTCTGGGTAAAATCCGTACGTTCTGGGGCTTGAACGTTCACTATGATTTATTTGGAAAACCACTGGCTAATATAGTGTCGGGCTCCTTCAATCAATCTGTGTCCTATAAATAGAGGTATATTTATGAGGGAGGAAAGAAAATATCCTCTGAGAGTGGCAGTAATCAGAAAAGGAAGATTTGTAGACTGCAAAAAGAAAGGAAAGATAATATGAATTGATCCTCATATAATTATAATAGGAATACTGCAAAAGTAATTTTTTTTTCCTCAGGAAGGGGCAGTTAGTAGTTAGACAATAGTCAAAATATCTCCCAAGCATTGAGGCAACACTAGGGAATATAAAGCTATTGGGGAAAAGAAAAATAAGGCTTTATAAAAGTGGCTTGTGTGATTGGGCCAGAGCATTTTAGAATGTCCTGGAACCCTGGACACAATTATCGTGAACAAAACTAAGGACCTTTACTTCCACATCCAGGTAGGAAGACTGTGGCCAAACCTTGTATGCCCTAAAATGATTAAGTACAAGTTTACCCAAACTCTTGCTCTAAGTCACTTAAATTTTATTACATCTCTGGGACCATAACAATTGGTCTTAGCAAACAAAAACCAATAACTATAAACTAAAAATCTCATATAGGACCAGAAGATAGGAATATAAAGTGTGTGGAAATGAAAAATGTTAACTGACAGTAAGCTCATGAAGCAACAGATAAAGAAAATGTCAGCAGTAACCTATGTGTAAAGCAGAAAGATCATAGTCATCTCTTCTATTGGTCTGTCAAATTTACAAATTCTGCTTATCAATGAATCTTCTAGAATAGATTATCAGACACAGGTTCTTATCTTGGGACCAGAGCCCTGGCCATACTAAGACATTTCATAAAGCCCCCAAGGCCTACAAGGTATCCTATGAGTGCTAGGTGCTAGGTGCTCTTCCATGTATTAACTACTCTTCACAATGATACAGAGAAGTAGGTAATCTTATTAAGAGTATGACCAACTTACAGATTCTGAAACTGAAACTCACAGCTAAGTTAAGAAGCTTGCCTAAAGTTTCACAGTTAGTAACCCAATGCAGTCTAGCACCCGTTGCATTTGGTAATATTTTCTGGAAAGAAGAAGGAAAGTGCAGTCATCACAGCACTCACAGCTGTCTTTGGTTTGTCTGATATGAAATGTCTGTCAATCAAGAGAAAGGGGAAGGATGAATTGTGTGAGTCAAAGAAAAGGAGGAGGCAGGAAGCCCTACAGATAGACAATTATTTAGAAGAAAAAATAGAAATGGAAATATTTTGAGTTGTAAAAATACTTTTGTAGATTATAGTTAATGTATAAATTAGGTGGTAAAATCAATTATTTTGACAGTAGATTTGCAGAGGGAGAGACAGGCTGGAATGAAAGAAGTGCTCCAGGCTGTCACTGACATCAGATTTGTGCATTTTCCTTGAAAAGAGGCCCTGAGGTTTTCAAATGCTACTGGTGTGCACACACAAATCACATGTTGCCCATGCAATTTCAAGGTGAGATTCTGGGAAAAGTCCCTTTGAGCTAAATAGTTTTGTATTCATCTTTAATCAGAAGTCAAAAATTTTAATCCATGTTCTCATTGAAAGCTGGATATATTACAAATAAAAGAAACTGATGTATCTCAGAGATTTATTAATGTGCTTTTGAAAACTACCAACATCTCATCAAAATTTCATTTGATTTTCTTCAGAACCATTTTTGCTTTAGTCCAGAAAATTGTATAATGTAAAAACCTTTTTATTCCACATGAATTATACCATTCCATCAGGCTCATTAAGCATTTGAGCCACAGTTCAGTGTCTCAAACTGATATTAAACCTGAGCTATCAATACTAAACATCTATCAAGTGACAAAAGTTTTTACCAGGCTGCAAAATATTCGACTGGAAGTAAACATCAGACATCAGGGAAAGCATATTCTTAAACTACAGGTAAGTAGGTTGGAACCTGTGCTTGGTTAATTTCTGAGGTTTAGAGCATATCCTTTAATAAAATTAAGCTCAGAAATTATTATTAAGTTCCTATTATGTTTCATGTATTGCATTAGGTGTTTGAGTTTCAAAAGACTGAAAAGACTTCATCTCTGTTTATAAGGGTAAGGGTAGTGAAAAAGACAAACGTAACATGCAAAAGGAGAAAGAAACGTAACTAGAGGCATTGCCTATGTCTTAAATGATTGTATGAGAGAAAGATTAAAAATTATTTATGCAAAATAATTTGAAAGAGTCAAACACAGATTAATATGCTGATGAAAATGTCTGGAATAAATACTCACAAGGTAAATATCCATATAACACAAAGATTGGCCAACCCTCTTGATGGTTCACTCATTATAAGCAATAGTCAATTAAAAAAATGAGAAAGCAAAGACATTTACCTGCTTATTGGGATTGGACTAAACACAAAGTGACATGTTTTATATGCAAAGAGATATGTTACAAAGTGACATTAAGAAAACAGGGAATAGAGTGGGTCAGTGAATCAACTATGGCAACAAGGTTGTTCTAATACATCTCTAGATGTATTAGAATTCAAGGAACAGAAATCAACCTTCAGTTCTGTCATCAATGTCATTAACACTACACAGTGCCTATACCTCAGAATTTTTTAAGTTCCGAGGAAAGAAGAGGAATAGATGCAGGCTTTCTAGGATTTGAGAGTTTATCCAGAATAAGATTGCATTTATACAGTGATAAGTAGCTTTCCTTCCCCCCACCAGGTTCATAATTTATTGTACAAATTGAGTATCACATGATGAGGTGACATTAGCTTCTCCAGGCATGGGGACTTAACAGATGAGGTACAGTTTAGAATCCATTTATGTTTCTTTCATAGCTGAAGTTTTTTTAGACCTTAACTTATTATAAGATCATCAAAGCAATGCCCCTGTGTGTGGCCAGTACACAATTCATTCTACCTGTGAGAGTATGAGAGTTGAAATATTTTTTAATACCAGTGAACTGGAATTGGGCATCAGTCTCTGGACTTGTCATGATTCCAATCTCACCAAAGCCACAAATTCTTCAGCCAGTGCCCTTCAGTGTTTGCAGCCACCTCCCAACCCAGCCAATAGCATTTCTTAGGGGCCAAAAGAATTAAAGAGATAAAATGTCATTTGGGAAGTAAGAGAAGGTAAAATGCTAGTAGAACAAAGAAATGTAGAAAAACTTTGCTCTAAAATTGAGTTATAATCCTAGGGTACTATCCTGTTACTTATTCTGAATCAAACCTCTTCAACTGCATAATTTCCATGGACACTGTAGCTAAGATCACAGACTAGACACAAATAGCACCTTGTTATAACACAAGATCTATCTTCAACAAGTTGTATGGCCTTGGCATAATAACTAAACCTTTCTAAGACTATCTTATCATAGTATGAGAATAATAAATGACCACTTCATCAGCAAGTTACAATAACTGAATTATATAATTCATAAAACATGGCTAACATATACCAAAGTTTTCAGTAAATGTTAGCTACTAATGGAAAGAAAATCCTTTGCAAAATTACAAATCAGTGTCTAGGTAAGTTTCTAAATACATATGTGTGTGTGATACACATACACACTCTACAGAAGAATATGGAAATATATAAGATTAACCACTTGCTGATTCATTAATTCAAGTGAAAACTAAAAACTAATATTGAATTGCCAGAGCTCTACAAAAAAATGATAATGTACAGTGTACTTGTGGATATAAAACCTGAAGAGGTTGGGGTTTTTAAAATTACATTCTTTGATTCATATGTCATTATGTACAATACTACTATGTCTAACATTTGACCATTATTAAGATTTATGAAGTTCTGTCTTGATTTAAATTAATACCATGTAACCCATAACCCAACAAAAATTTAGATGCAACAAAACAGGTATTTTTTTTCAGCATAATTTTAATGGTATATTAATGGTAACATTAAGTTAATAAAAACTCAAAAGGGGCAAAACTGAGGAAAACTCTGCTTCATGATAAATAGATGGTTAAGCAACAAAGAACAATGAAAAGAATAAGAAGTTTGGTCCCCTCTGGGGAGACACATCAGAACTGCCCACAACGTATTTATTCACTTGGATGGTGAGTCCCTGGGGGATAATATTACTTTTTAAACCCCACATAAATCAAACAGTGTACTTCAAGAATTATCTCTGCTTCTTCAGACCACTTCACTCAATCTACTCATATTTTCAACCAAGAAAATAAAAAGCTTAAGCTGAAATCATGGAATAAAATTCTTAAATACTTTCACAAACAGGAATTACATGGCAGAAAAATTTTATAAAATGTTCCTTATATGGTTGGTGTGAGCAGGCTGGGAAATCTGCAGCGAGGCTCCCCAGGAAGAACTAAATGGGCCTTTAGTGATGTCCTTTGGCAGGCTCAAGACTGGCCATAGGGCTGGGCATAGTGACTCATGCCTGTAATCTTAGCACTCAGGGAGGCTGAGGTAGGAGCAGTGCTTGAGGTCAGGATTTGGAGACCAGCCTGAGCAAGATCGAGACCCCATCTCTACTAAAAATAGGAAAAACAAATTAGCCAGGCAACTAAAAATAGAAAAAATTATCCAGCTGTGGTTGTGGGCACCTGTACTCCCAGCTACTGAGGAGGGTATTTTAAAAGAGATAAAAGCAAGTCAAAGGAATGGTCATTAAAATTAATGTAATCCTTTTTTTCTTTACTAATATTTTAAAGATTCAGATTTACTTCTATTGCAAATAAAAGATAAGGGAAGGATTCTTTCCTGTTCAAAAAATCTTTACATAAAATGTAAATGGTTGTATATATTTACATAAAAACTCGAGTATTTTACATCAAATGACTTGTTCAGTTCACCCATTTGCCTTAAAACCAACAAACTAATGTTACTATCCTGACATGATGAAACCTATTTTGAAAAATCTCAATTGGATAAAAACCCAAATGGATCCAGAGTAATTGCCATACCAACAGCCCTTTTAGGCTATATATAATTTTGGCTGTTAACATAAAAATAAGAAACCTGGATTAATCAATAAAGTTGTTTTCTGAGTGACAAACTCAAGGAGATCTATCTTTGTGTCATACTCAGATAATAAACACCATCATACTTTCTATAAATTAACCAATTTTAGTCATTCTATCATGTTTAAAGGGGGTTTTATGTACATATTATATACAATTTGGATATCTACACATATACACTAGTCCTCCCCTTATGTGCAGTTTTGCTATCTGCAGTTTCTCTTTCCATGGTTTCAGATACCTGAGGTACAGTACAATAAGATATTTTGAGAGAGAGGGAGAGAGAGTGAGCAAGAGAGACATCACATTCACATTTCTTTTATTATAGTATGTTGTTACAATTGTTCTTTCTTTTTAGTTATTGTCAATCTCTTACTGTACCTAATTTATACATTAAACTCGATCATAGGTATGCCTATATAGGAAAAAACATAATATATAGGGTTAGGTACTACCCATAGTTTCAGATGTCTACTCAGGGTCTTGGAACTTATCCCCTATAGATAAAGTGGGACTACTGTACATATATTCATCCTCATCATAGTAGAATAGATTAAAATATTTTATTTTTCAGGGTTTATTTTATATTTTTATTCTAATCCAGGAAGACTGTTATCTCACTGAAGAAGTGCTAATCCTGCTAACTTCATAAGAGTTATGGCAAAAGTTTCAAGAGAGCTCTCTGGGGTCTCTTTTATAAGTGTGCTAATCCCATGAGGGCTCTGTCCTCATGACCTAATCACTTCTCAAAGGCCCAACTTCTTAATACCATCACTTTCAGGTTTAGGATTTCAATATATGAATTTTGGGAGACACACAAATACTCAGATCATAGCATTCCATATCTTGCCCCCTCAAAATTAATGTCCTTCTTGCATGCAAAATACATTAATTCTATCTCAATAGCCCTAAAAGTCAGTCTTAACTTCTTCCAGCATCAATTTAAAAATCTAAAGTCCAGAGTCTCATCTAAATGTCATTTAAGTCAGATACAGGTCAAATTCAAGGTATGATTCATCCTGAGGCAAACTGCTTTCCTGCTGTGAACCTGTGAAATCAAACAAGTTATGTGCTTTATAATATAATGGTGGGACAGGCATATCATAGACATTCTCCTTCTAAAAACAAAATATAGGACAGATGAAAGGGGTTATGGGTCCTGAACAAGTCCAAAACCTTAAGGTTCAAGAATAACCTTCTTTGATTTGATATCCAGCCACCTGGACATACTGAAGCAAGGAAGTCCCCAAGGTTCCAAATAATCCTACCTCCATGGCTTTGCTGGGCACAGCCCACCCTAAAGCTCTCATGAGTTGTAGCTGGGTACATGTGGTTCTCCCAAGACCACACATGCAGGTGGTCACATAGGTGACCTTACCCTCACAACTTCACCAGGCATTGCTCCAGTGGGGACTCTCTGATTTGGCCATGCCTGGCGGTGGCCCTCTGTTTGAAGCTCTAGGTGAGTACATCCTTTGAAATCTAGGTAAGGTTAGCTACACTCCCACAGTATATTCACTATGTGCACTAGGGGAGATGACACCATGCAGGGTTCACCACCTGTGCCCTCTAGAGGGACAGCCCCTGCATTCTGTGCCCCACCTGGGCCTACTGGAGGCAAGACTTGGGGTAGTTAAAAAGCACTGTGCCAGAATGCAGTAAGGAAAGCCTTGAAATCACTCCCTGTACTGACCCCAGCCCTTGTACTCTGAATTTGTAATGGGAGAGGCATAATCTCTGAAAGGCCCTTGAGGTCATTCTTTTATTGTTTTGATCAACAGTACCTGGCCTCTGTGAGATGGCAGATCCACACTAATCTCATCAGTTGGTTGCCTTGTTCTTTACTGTACGTGCTTTCTCATTTCTTTCAATATGGATAAGCTGAGAATTTTCAAAATTTTTAAGTTCTTTTCCCTTCTGATTAAAAACTTCATTTTAAATTGTTTCTCTTTTCTCACATTTTACCAGAAGCATTCAAGGGAAGCCAAACCACACCTTCAACATTTTGCTTAGAAATTTCTTCAGCCAAGTATCCTATTTTATCACTTGCAAATTTTCTACCTTCCACAAAACACTAGGACAGAACTGCAATTCAGCCAAGTTCTTTGTCACTTTATAACAAGGATCCTCTTTCTTCTAGTTTCCAATAAAATGTTCCTCATTTCCATCTGACACCTCATCAGTATGGCCTTTATTATCCGTATTTGTATAAACTTTCTGTTCAGGATTATTCAGATGTTCTCTGAGATGATGGAGGCCTTCTCTTCAGCTCTCTTCTTTCTGACCCTTCACCAGAATCACCCCTAATGGTCCTTTCACAGCAATGTAGGTTTTTCCTAGCAAAACTCTTCTAGCCTCTACCCATTACCCAGTTCTGAAGCTGCTTCCACATTTTTAGGTGTTTTCCACCATATCACCCCACTCCTGGTACCAATTTTTTTTTTTTTTTTTTTTTTGCAGCAATTTGTACTGCTATAACCAAAGAGCATAGACTGAGTGGCTTATAAACAATATACATTTATTTCTTAAAGTTCTGGAGACTGAAAAGTCCAAGATCAAGGTACTGAAGGTTCAGTGTCTGCTGAGGGGCCACTTTCTGGTTCATACATGATGCCTTCTTACTGTGTTCTCATGTAGTAGAAGAAGAAAACAAGCTCCCTTGGGCCTTTTTTATAAGGCACTAATTCCAAAAACCCTCATGAATTAATCATCTCCCAATGGCCCATTATTCTATAAAATTGCAGATAGGATTTCAACACATGAATTTTGGGGGGACACAAACATCTAGACCATAGCAAATTATTTTAATGAGAATAACATATTCAGACATCACTTATTAACATCGTACTGCAATTGACTTTCTTACTCTACTTTCCAAACATTACATCTAGCAGATATGAGAGGAATAGAAGCTAGGTCTGAGGGAACAGGAATAACATTAGGTCAGAAATGCTGCCAAAAAGATCAGCTCACTGGGAAGGGTCTATTTGTTCAACAAACATTATTGAATACTAATATATTCTAAGCACTCTATGAATTCTAGTGATAAAACATGAAATAATATTCAGTTCCTTCCCTATAGAGAGACTGTAGATTCGAAAAGCATTAATGAGAGATTAAATGGAGATTAAATTAAAAGGACATTCAGGCAAATAACTAAATAACTCCAGTTTATTTTAAGAAGTAAAACATTGAACAAGTCATTTCCTTTACACGTGTATATCAGTTATTCCATTCATGAATGTAATATGCTGGGTATAATCTGCCAGTGACTGAATTTGATTTCATGCTGATATATGTTATGAAAAAATACTGGCAAAGGGATTGGCAGAGGGACATCAGTAAGGAAGGAGGATTACAGGCTGGAGTGATATTAAATGCAGAGGCACAGGAACATAATCACACTGCCCCTATGTTATCAGTATTATGCCCCTGAGTGAAGAATTTAGCAAAAGGGGTCTTTCTTTTGATTCAAAAAGATTTAGTTATTAAAATACCAAGTGGTATCTATTGTAGGCTGATTGACCCTAAGAAATCACAGGCCATGACCCCAAAAAAAGTAAGATTGTCAAAATCCTTAAATACATTTTAAGAGATCGTGAGAAAAATGTATAAAATGTTTCTCTCTACAGTACCTTCTTCTAAAGAACACACCCAAGCACATAATAATAAATTGGATTCAATGGAGGTAGTACTCTTGTATTCGTGCATACATCAGCCATGGCCTTTCCTTACATATTCCTTACTCAGGTCTGCTATCTATTTACATATGCTAGGTATAATTATAGCATTAGCTAAATTTGCTTAATTAGATAATTTATGTTGAAATCATGTAAAGAAAATATACCATATCTCTGGATGTATACAACATATCATTATTGTATTATTTAGCAAAATATACTAAATATTCATATTAAAGTTGATTCTTGTAGAATTAGTGTGATAATTCAATTGGGGATAAGAAATATTTTTCCAAGAGGACCACTTCCCTTGGGGGCTGTTGGTAGCTAGGCATGCTTACCAGAGGCAGAAATCTTGTTAAGGGGATACCTGGTATGTACAGATGTAAAGAAGAATAATCAAAAAATTATAAAATGATAATAAGATATAAGCCTTCTAGTGTGAATAAAAGGTAGTGATAAAAAATGATCCAAGTAATTAAAAGATATTGGACTTTAATTATAATGAAAAGATTATAAGCTAAATTATACAAGTGTGGGGTTTGGATGAAAGGAAGATGAATAAAACAGGTACCAGATACGTGATTAGATAATCCAAAATTTGCCCATATATATATATATATATATATACACACACACACATACATACACACATACCTACAGCATATATGGTGCTATAACATTTATAACCAATTTTTTAAAAATTACTTTCTGAATAATGATAGTAATTTGAAAGTCACTCAAACAATTTAAGTGTGACAGCTGACAAGACAACAATTCACATGAATTTTTTCAGAAATAATGCTGCCATAGTAATATGCCCATGTAACAAGATAAAAATGAACAATAATTCAAATGTGGAAGGCAAGAAACAGACTGGGTCTAAGATAGTTCTTGGTGCTCTATTTTCAATAGGCCAGTATCTATTGCCATTCCAAGAGCTTCTACATTTGGGAAAAATTTATATACCAAATTAATATAAAATATCTTTATTTTTTTAATTTCAAAATATTCTGGGGGTACAAATGTTTTTGGTTACCTGGATCATTTTGTAATGCTTGAGTCAGGGCTATAAGTGTGCCCATCACCCTGGTAGTGTCCATTGTTCCTCTTAGGTAGGTTTTCACTCATCCCCTCCTCCTTCTCCCCTATGCTTGATTTCCACTGAGTTTTACTTCCCTCCGTGCACATGTGTGCTCATTAGTTCCAATTGGTTAGTTCCAATTTAATAACAAATACATGTGGTGCTTGTTTTTCCATTCTTTAGATACTTCACTTGGGATAATGGTCTCCAGTTCCATCCAGATTGTTGCAAAAGGCATTAATTCATCCTTTTTTATGGCTGAGTTAGTATTCCATGGTGCGTGTGTGTGTGTGTGTGTGTGTGTGTGTGTATATATTATATACACACCACATTTTGTTAATCCACTCATGAATTGATGGGCATTTGGGTTGATTCCACATCTTTGCAATTGTGAATTGTGCTGCTAAAAACATTCAAGTGCAGGTGTCTTTTTGATAAAATGAATTCTTTAATTAACCTAAAGATAGTAAAAGTGAAGAGGGGAGAGGGGAGGAGAAGAGAGGTGAGGAAAGAAGTCATCTAAATATTAATATATGTTAGAATTTTTTTCTTGGTGCCATAAAACAGACACTAAAATTCAGAGCTGATGAAAAAGGACACATTTGGCCAGATGGGCTCAATTGCATGCAAGACTGAGAACACTGTAGGACTAGTTTTCTCACTATAAGCCTTTCTCCATGAAGCCATAGGTATTACAGGCCTTGACAGGTGAAAAAAGCCCTTATTCTTATTATCAGGTGCTAATTTGTATAAGGACTGTCATTTTCTTTAAATGTAAACATAATGTCTAAAAGAGAGAGAAAGAGAGGGAGAGGAAGACAGAGAGAAAGAGAAAAAGTTAGATTAAAAAAAAGGGCATCATAGCACAAACTCTATTTCTGCTACCAAGAAGAGGAAATAAGGATGGTGCCTCCTTTCAAAGGACCACTTTGATTCTTGTTGTTTTACATTCATTTATATGCCCCCAAAAAAGTCTATTTCAAGAATAAAAGCTAACTGAGAAATGTAGTAGAGCAAATAGATTGCAGAGCTGAAAATAAAATAGGAAGAGCTGCTGTTCTTCCCAGAGGGCAGAATGTATATACGGTATCAAAAAGTTACATTTTACCTGATCGCTCAATAATCCCTAATCCAATCTGAGCACCTATTTTCTGTAACAGTTTGATGTAGATCTGGAGAATTTCATTCTGGGGTCTCCACTTATATTCATCTGTAATATTTACATTTTCTAATTCTGCTCTTCAAAGGGAGTGAGGGATTAAAAGCTCATTTGTTGAGACATTTTAAATTAGGTGAGCCAAAGAGCCAGTTAAAAACCAACAAGACCAAATCAAACTGCAAAGTGTAGGGACAAATCCTGCCTTCTCTGGATGGCTTAATGGACAGTCAAACAAAACAAGTAACTTTGAACACTGCGAATCATGTTTTCAGAAAAAGATGGACAGTAGCACATATTTCATTAACTTCTATCTTTTAATATGTAGCCTAGCTGGAAAGTAAAAAAAAAAAAAAAAAAAAAAAAAAAGAACAACTATGCTGCAAATGCTTGGAGTCTCTTTTGTTCAAAACAAAAAGAAATACAATCATTTGGTATTGATATTTAGGGAAAGTATTTCTTTTATATAATTGTACTTAGGTACAGTTTTTAGTTCCCCCAATATATCATTGAACTATTTGTGAACAACAAATATACATTAATTGATACTTGTGAGAAAACATAATAAATCTCATGAAGGCTAAAGCTGTTTACTAAGAGGCAAATATTAATAGAATTAGATAATACTTGCTCTGCAAAAAACAGATTGTAATTCCCCAATGTCCTTAATTTCTTAAATAGTTAAGAGTGTGCATTTTGTTTTATTGTTTTGTTTTGTTTTCTTTGGTGTTAGATCATCTGCTAATTATGTTGACCTTTAAATTAATTTTCCAAGTTAAAAAAATCAGATTCTTGACAATTTTGGTGGTATGGTAACTGAAATAAAGTATTTTATAAATTTTGCAGTATCCTTTAACGTTTTAGTGTCACTAAACACAATATTCATCTCTTTGTGAAATGCAGAAGTTGTCTTCCATGTGTTATGGCATAGACATTTACCCTCTCCTGTTTGCTAAATTGCCAGGCCAGCATTTTCTGATTTTTACCTCTAAATTCATAAATTTTTTGATCTCTTCCTTGGTAAAGCATTCTCTGTACTTTGTAATAGTAATAAATTAAATATTTGAGATTATTCATGAGTAAAATCTCTGTAGACTAAAAAGGAAATATGAGTTCTAATGTTGACCTCTTAGTTACTTTTATTCTTAGTAAAGCCTGAGTTTTTCTTTAGGTTTTCATTAGCAAGGCAAATGTGGCAGACCTCTCTTTTCTTCCAGTGACCCCCACTTCCCTCCTCAAGGTTACAGGTTAACAAAAGTAAAATGAGTTAACCAAACATGTCTCCTAGGGAATGAGAGAACTGTCAGGATATTCCTGAAATTCATTTTAAGGATTACTGAAAAGTAAAGCTCAAGTTGAAAAGTAGCTTAAATTAAAGGCATATTTACATTAAGTAGAGTTTTGTTTCCATCATTCAAATATTAGTTCTGAAGTTTTCCAACATTTTACATTATAATTTCCATGCTGTAAACTTTGCCATCCCTCTGTCTCTACACATTTCTTATTCATAAGTATCCACTGAACTGGTGATAACAGCAAAAAAAGTTTTTAAAAAACACATCTGGCTAAATTTTTGCATGAAAAATAAGTTATGTTCCTTTTTTGAAATGCCATCAACATGAAAGCCACATAAATTATATATATATATAGAGAGAGAGAGAGAGAGAGAAAGACAGAAAGATAGGTATTCAGATAGATTTTACCTCTACTTAATCCCAGGTGATTACTGTGTCTTCTCTTTCCCACCCATAGTTAAATAGTCAGTTGTTCTTTCTTTTATGTATGTGGAAGTTATTTTCATGCTTAGGCAAATTCTTTCACAGTGTTTAGGTATATAGATCCTTGTTTTCTAGATTTTTTTTGTTATAATGACTCTCACATATATAACACATATTTATCTAAAATTATATATTAAATAAATTTTATCCTCATGGGTAGTATCATGAGCTAAGTTTATAACTAATCATTCTTCTTATTGATCAGAAAAATAAGGAAAAAAGTCAAAAGCATTTGCAAAATGCTTTAAATCCCTAAGTAATTAACTTCTGTGAGTCAAATTTCAACCTCCTCCATACTGAGTTAACTATACCCAATACTTATCAGTAACAGCTTGGAAACTAACATTTGTTAATGCTGGTATCCTTATTCCAGATACCATGCTAAGCATTGTAGCTATATTCATTTTCATCATATTCAATCATCAGAGCAACTTATTTAACAAGTGAGGAAAGTGAAGCTCAGAATTGTTAAGTAACTTGGCCAAGGTCACACAGCTACTAATTTTCAGAGCCTTAATTTGAACTCAGCTTCTCCTCCCTCCCTCCTGGGGGTGTGTGTGTTTGTGTTTGTGTTCAACTTCAATATGGTGATCAGACAGAAACAAAGTTAAGATGTGTTCTTCATGTATTATGATGCTTTATTTTTTTACGTAGCTTTTTAAGAATCATGTGATAGAACTCAATGTATTATTTCCTACTAAATTTTTCCACTGATAAGATTATTAAAGTCAAATGATATGTCAGTGTTCTGAGAACTAATGCACAATTTATTTCAATTAATCCTCATTAAATTTTTAAGAGATAATATATATGAGGTCTAGAGTGACTATTCATTTTTCCAAATTTCACTCAACAAGTGAATGACAAAAGTGGACATTTGAACCAAAGTTTCTGAATTCAGTGCTCTAATAGCCCACATCTTCCCATGTGTGCCAGAACCCTATCACTTAAATTCATTTGTACATTAAAAGTATATCACTTCTAGGCACATACAATTATGATGGTTGTGATTCTGATCATTGCTTATGTAAATGATAAAATTCTGGATGTTACATGGACTCTACAATATTGTATAGTTAATACAGAGTGGGGCTAGCGATTCTTACACAGGAACAATGCACTTCTGTGTGATTTGAGTAACTGGTCTCCATGTCTCTGTTTTCCACAAGGAAAATTCCATTATTTCACAGACAAGATAAATACTCTCATCCTCCACCTGCCCTCCCATTGCCCAGATATCAATTAATGCAAAGCAAACAACCAATAATCTCATGCTTTTTATTTGTGTAACTCTAAAGGAAACTGATGATGAAAAGGCATCTTGTGTTGGTGTGTTGTAGGAGAAGGGAATGTAGAGTGTGGAGACAAACGTGGGGCGCAATAAAAAGGAGGATGGTTGGGGGATCCAGCAAAGTAGCCCACATGTGATGGGAATTGGAGCAGCTCCCAAGGTAGACCTTCAAACAGACTTTCTCATTTAAAGTTACCAGGCAATTTAAATTTAGCTTATCTGATAAGTCTCTATAATCCCTGGTGTATTTCAGTAAATTTGTGAAATCCTTGTCCTTGAAAAATATGGTTCAATGTTAATGCCTTATTGGTAGAGGCTGCACTAAGATAGAGATTCACATTACAAACTTCAGATTTGGGGGTATCAATTTTTAGCAGTACCTGTCAAAACATGTGTCAAACAATAGTGCATATCCATCCAGACAATAACATGAAATCAGATAAATTAATTCTCATTTAATTTCAGTAGGAAATAAATGTAGAAAAACTCACCTAAAAGCACAAAATAATAGTATCCATCACCATCAAATCCTAAGAAGACTTTCTAATGGAAGAGAACTAGTGAATATGATGACAACTAAATGTCTAGGAGTAAGGGAAAGCACATACACATGCGCACACACAGAAAAGCGCTGAGGCTAGAATCTTCCAGGAACAGGAAGTAAAATCATTTTCCATTCAGGAATGTTGAGGGGTGTGAGGCTATTTTTTACTGAAGTATAATTTAAAGGCCATTTTCTCCAGAGAGCTTAAGAAAGTCATGTTCATTTTAGTCCAATTTTGATATACTATCACTGAGCCATTTTATATATGTGTGTGCATGAATATATATGTGTGTGTGTGTATTTGACATGTTAAACTTACAAAAGAGTTGCAAAAGAGTATAGAGAGTTCCCTTACACCATTCACCCAGCTCCCCCTCATATTAACATCTTACATAGCCACAGGACATTTATCAGAATCAAGAAATTAACTATTATATAATACCAAATTAACAAAAAGGTTTTTTTTTTTTTTTCAGATTTCACCAACATTTTTTTTCACTAATGTTCTTTTTCTGTTACAGGATCTATTCCAAGATCCATGTACACAGAATTTAGTTTTCATGTCTTCTTTGTCTCCTCTAATCTGTAACGGTCCCTTTTCTTTCATAGCCTTGATGTTTTCAAAGAACACTAGTCCTTTATTTTGTAGAATATATACAATAAAATATTCACAATTCTGACAGATCAGAACATGGACATCTTTGTCAGGACATTATTCTGCCTACTGCATAAATTATTTGGGGGAGATATTCTGTTTCTATCAATTTTGTCCACTAAATTTTTACTCACTAATTTGAATTCCAGCAGAGGATGTGGCCTATGGCAATTATTACAGTGGTGATCTAATGGTGATGTTTTTTACTTCTTTCATTTCTTCCACATTTTACTAATTGAAATTTTTACTTAAGAAATAATTGTTACTTTTCTTGTATTTATTAATTATATATGTAGACTATTGTGAATATTTATTTTATTCCTTGGGCTATAATCTAAAACTATCATTATTTATCTTCTGGATCAATTTATTTCAAATTTGGTCACCAGGATCTCTTTCAGATTGGTCACTATACCTTTTCAATATGCCCCCACTTTTTTTAAGCCTTTAATTTTCTTTTGAGCACTTTCTTACTTTTTACACCACAAGAAAACCTACGTATAACTGTCGTTTTATCAGAATTATAGTGACACTTTAAACTGTGAAATATGCTAAATATGAAAGTCCTTACTAAATAATCAGATAACATAGTTCAAAAAATAGAACCTAAAATTATTATCTAGAAAGTAAATTAATATTTCAGAAGAAAACATAATTCTTTGAAAAAGCATCTGAAGATAGATAAATAGGTATGTAGGTAGGTAGATAGATATCTCATACACACACACTGTGAACAACCTAGTTATCCAACAATAGGGGATTGACTATAGTATTTGATACATGCAGACTTTAAAATATGAGGTAGATTTATATGTGCAGAAGAGGAAGGACATTCATAGTATACTGCTTGCTGAAGCAAGCTTTGGAATTCTATACATGTTGTGAGTTACTTTTCTAATCATAGGAAAAATATCTGGAAGGTAATACACCAAAGTAGGCAAGGGCTGATGAATTTCAGGTGATTTTTACCTCTATGTGATAATTTAAATAAAAATGTTACTATTACTAGATTGTTGCTTGATTGACAGTATTTTAATAAGTCTGCTCAGTCTAAAGAGATCTAACATCCACGAACTGCCATCATTGTCTCTCTCTATATAATACATTGATATAAAAAGACATTACTTTTTTAGGTATTTTTAAAAATAAATGGCTTTAATGTGTGTTTGAAGGCAAAGAAATCACTCCCCCCTCCCAAAAGCCTGAAATTGGTGAAAACACAGGGAAAAATTTAAGGAAAATGGTAAGATTTTTATACATGAAATAGCAAGAGAGAACTAAGGGGTGTTAGGTAAAAGGGAGGGAAGCATGACTATGATTTTCATATGCTAGGGTTTGCAGACACTCTGTTTTCAACACTATTCTAAATACTCTCAGAACTCACCAATTTGATCAAGGAAATAAGGAAGAAGAAGTTTTTGGACCAGGTTTTCCATGTAATTTTGTTATTATTCACCCAACTATAAATACAAACACACAATTTCCTTGTTCTCTGCAGCTCTACTCTCTTTCTCCAACATTCTCAGTAGAAGTAAGAATTAATTGCAACTAATTGTCACCAGGCTAAGTGGTAGGAGCCAAGAGACAGGGTTAGAAAAGCAGAACCATTTTTTGTTTCCTAGGACTTAATGTGATGCCAGATACTTTCTCAACTTGTGAATTTGTTTCAATTGCCTAACAATTCTTTCTCTCTTAGAAAGTGCCAATGAGCAGTGAGTTAGGGGAAGCTTCACACGGTTCTGCTAAACATTTGATTCAGTGCAGACTTGTGGGAGATGTGCTTCTCATTATTAAGCGATCTATTGTTTGAACATGCCAAGATTAAAATTTATCATGCAGTTAGTCTAGATCTATGGATTAGCTGCAACCTAATAAAGAAATAAACTGGTGCTAAACTCCTAAGAAAAATAAATTATTCCTTGATTTCACTAGAACAAATTTATTGATCTTGTAAGATTTTTCTTTCCTTTTCTTTAATAGCTATTTTAATTTGATAATCAGTTCACAAAGAAACTTTCCTAGAGATGCATTACGTTAAAAATAGATCACTATATTCTCTGTGCTATTCAAACCTGAAATAGAATTAGAAAACAGAAAAAAATTAAAGAACACTTTATTTCACTTTTTTGTATGTATTCTTTATGATGAAGGATAATGAATTCAAAGAATGCCACATCAGTATCATTCAGACATCCTCATATTTGAAAAGATTAATGTACAGTTGCAAAGTTTAGTTGTTTTATTGAAACTGTTGCTGTGGATTGTTTTCAAGATTTCAATTAGGCATTTTCTCCTTAAATTAGAGTAGTACAAAAGTTTTTTTTTTTTTGGAGACAGAGACTTGCTTTGTCGCCCTGGCTAGAGTGCCGTGGCATCAACCTAGCTCACAGCAACCTCAAACTCCTGGGCTAAAGCAATCCTCCTGCCTCAGCCTCCCGAGTAGCTGGGACTTCAGGCATTTGCCACCATGTCCAGCTAATTTTTTCTATTTTTAGTTGCCCAGCTAATTTTTTTTTTTTTTCTATTTTTAGTAGAGACAGGGTCTCGCTCTTACCTACGCTGGTCTTGAACTCCTGACCTCTGGTAATCCTCCTGCCTCAGACTCCCAGAGTGCTAGGATTACAGGCGTGAACCACCGTGCCTGGCCTAGTACAAAAGTTTTTATGATTAAGTTTTCATTCAATCTCACCACAAAATAAGGAAATCCTGATTAGTCTACATAATAACTAATTTTCAGAATCAAGTATATATTTGATTCCCAATATTTGAAATAAGTTACTGTTTTAAAATGAAAATACCACCTTAAAAAGAATATAATTTTCAAGCATCTGAGTTCAAAACTCTCATGTATGTTTTGTATTCTGCTGTCTAATCAATCACCATGTCAAACCCAAATAATAAACCCTGGTGGGACAGCCTTCTCTAAGTGGAGTTTTTCCCTAGTATTGTTCTTCCCCACTCCTCTCTCTCTCTCTCTCTCTCTATATATATATATATGTATATATAATTTCATTCATTCTTTTCATATTTCTTGAGTGTCTATCATGTGCTAGAAACTGTGCCAAATACTGAGGTATACAGATGAAGAGGAATGCTATTCCTCATATCCTCACATGATCAGGGAGCTGCCCTCATGGTCACATGCACTGCACCAGTAAATTTGTATATAACTCCCTTTTAAAAGAGATGCAAACAGAGCATAGGAAGTTTTAGAAAAAGGTGTTTCAGGGGAAACATTAATTTGAGTAATCATAAAGTGGTCACAACCACAATAAATAGTTTTTCATCAAAAGCATTTTGATAACATTAGTCATAGAACCTTTAGAACGATCAGAGTTGCCCTTTTAGGAAACAAAGGTCCTTCTGCTGGCTTTTGGCTAGGATTGTCTTCTGGAAACACTAAGTGCAGACTAAGAAACCAAGTGGCACTCCATCTGATTAATTTTTTTTTTTTGGAAGAAACTACTCTCTGACTCCCAAAACCAAATGCATAGAAAAACAGAGAAGACAAAAGAACTAAAATAATTTAAGATCATTTTCAAAAATAGTTATACCCTATAAAATAATCAAGATCACTATTGCCAGTTTTGAAGTAAGTAGTCTAATATCCTAATGGAGATATTCCTAAAGCTTTATAAAACTTAATTCAGGACTAAGGAGACATTTGGAAAGCTATTCACTAAGGGAAATTAGAAATTCTGGATTCAGGACATCAGGGAATTGATGTGTTTGGGGCTGAAGCTGCCATTTACGTTGTTATTCCATGAAAATGGAATAAAGCTGTAGACTTGAATTATAAGCACACTGAGAAAAATGAAATCATCTCTTTGTAATGCAAAGCAGACAAAGCATTCTCTGCTATTTAAGTATCTCATCTAGTTGTGCAGGAAACTAATGCATGTGCTAATTCAGGAATGTGTTGAAGCTTCACAGAGCATAGTCTGAGATATGGTCAGTGAAACAATTATTGGTCATTGCTAAGTTTTTGCATGTGTCTAAAATTTAATCATAGTGGACACATCTGAAATTAGCAAATATATCCATAACTATGATTCTCAAATAAATTTTAAACTAAGAGAACATAAAATAAACATATCTCTTGAAAGACAAAAGAATATAAGCCTTTTTAATATCTGAAAACAAATCATGATATTAAAAGTCATTGTGATGGAGAATAAAATAAGATTTTTGGCTATGAAGGAGCTCAGGAAATTTCATCCCAAATTATGAATCCTTGGTATAAAGAGTATTTTGAATTAAAGGCCCTTAAAGATTAATAGGCCTTGGAAGGGGCTTTATCTGCATGAAACCAGAGGTACTCATCAAAAAGAACAATTATCTTTCCTTCCCCTTCCTATTATCTCAATGTATTGCAGGAAGGAAGACCACAAATATAACCATACCCAAGGCATTTTAAAGACAATACCTGTCTCTCAAGTTAACTTCCAAAGAAAATCATTTACAAGTCAATCTGTTCCCCTCATCCATTCATTCTCCCAAGTATTTATCCATCCTCCCTAGTGACCATTGACTGCCACTCAACAGAATTACCTATATTTCTTATCTTCTCCTTACCTCTAAAATAAGAGTATATAAACTTGTGGACCCCACTGGGTAATTGGGTAATCACTCTGTCATTCTCCCCATGCACACGGTAAAGAAATCCATTTCTCTTATTAATCTGCCTTATTGTGAGTTGATCTTTCAGTGAATCTTCTGGAGTGAAGGGGAAGTTTCCCCTCACCCCTACAGCTACAACACTACATGTTAAAATCCTCTATTTTAAGAAATAACCATTTAAGAATAGCCTATCAATTACTGAATAAGTGCCCTTTGTTATTCTAGACATATGACTGTTTTTCTGTGACACCTTCAATTTTGACCAACATTCAACTGTCACGATAAAACTCAGATATAGATTGCTTTGAAAATGTTACATAAATACTGTCCAAAAACTTGCTAGATACAAATGTTTTATGCTATTGGGACTATTAATGTTACCCTTTGGTTTATTTCAAAAACAGCAATACAAATGCTATATCTCATAGAACTGGGATGATTTGTAGCTTTGTGAAGCTTTGTCTTTTGAGTTTATGGCTTATCAAGTGATTTTTCAATTGGAAATTTAACATAGTTTATGCTTTGATCAAATGGTTCTTACTAATTCTAGACTATTTCTGTGAGGTCAAAGAAGGTAGAATATCATTCTCATTGTACATAAAGAACCAATCCAGACTTTTATATTTATTGCCTTAAAAAATGTATTTCACAGGTAGTGATAGGATACCCTAAGTATGGCTGAGATATTCAGTACATCACAAAGATATGAAGAATGTAAATATAGTTTGTGTTGAATGTGCTAATACCATTTCAACCTTCTAGTTCCTTTACAGTTCTATCTAGCTCTAGTTAGAACCCACATTTGAGTGTGGGGCATATAAATTTTGATTTGGTTAATCTGGATGCCAATATTTCAAGATGGGGAAGTTAGCAATGCTTTAAGGTAAAGCCAGGACTTCAATATATAATTGTACTTTACATAGCAATACAATCAAATATTACATTCTTAAATCTTATGAGAGTATCACTCATGAGGAAGAGTGGCTGCACCTTCCTAAAAATATCCAATTGCCTTAATTTTTAGCTAAGCCAACATTTTCATTGTGTTTTGCCAGACATTTGTTGAATGCATTTCTGCAGTGCAAATATTTGTGGCTGTTCTATACTTTTTTTCCAAATTGCCCATCATTTTCTGAATGGAGAAATGTGTACATTTTCTCCTGGATCCACACATCAATAGGGTTTGGGGTCTGAAGTGAGGACCAGAGCAACATGTCTGAGCATAAACTAGAAATTGGCATTCTTGAGTGTCACTCACAAAACCTTTTACCCACACTTTAACCATCTGGCTTATTGTTGTCTATGACCTATAATGTTGCCTTCATGATAATGTTTACCTTGTTTTCTAAAACTTTCTAGTGTCATCATAAATGACCATTTGCATTCATAACAACTCACAAAATGAAAGGCTTATTGAAAAATACTAGCCCTGCCAAACCTCTCTTTTACTGAGGAGCACACGCTTTATGTTCTTGCCAACACAGTGATGGATGGTTTCATTTCCTCATAATCAGGTTACTGAAAAAGTACCCCCTGGACTTTATCCTTTTGGGCTCACCTCTCTCAAATTCATTCCCTATGAATTTGGTCCATAAAACAGTTTCTGTATCATTCAATTTTTTTTCTAGAAAATCTACCGTGTTCCCAACTGACCTAAAACCTTCAGCTTTGTCCTAAGGCTTTTTTCTTTCTTTTTTTCTCTCTCTCTAGAGCTGATCACTTCTGGCCAAAGGGCCCATCCTCATCACCAAACGCCTCTTCAAACTCAACTCATGCATTCTGTATACCCAATGCTTCAGTAGTTAAGTCCATAGCTTATAGTTTTCTACAAACTGGGATATCTCAGAGAAAATTCATCCATAAATACATCTCAGTTACTCCCAGTATTTTCACTTCTCTACTTGAGAAGTTGCCCTTCTCAGAGATAAATGAAAGCCAATAAGGGATTCAGGTTTTTCAAAATGGCTGAAGTTTTTAGTCCTGGATGAACACTTCTGGCAGGCTAGTGGAACAGGGGTTAGAAACAGGTTTAGTGTTAAGTTATCTGTGTTTTAATCCTTATGTATAAAGTGAATTTCATGTTATGTATAGCCCATTTATAGTAGTATAAATAAGCAGGGCAGATGCCATTTTCTTTTCCAAATCTATAAAGAGAGGACCCCAACAGTAGTTCATAGGTAGAATAGAAAGGAGAAAGGCAGGAAAATGAACTTTACCTGGTGCAGCGTCCATACTCTGGGTCAAATCAACATATATCTCTATAATAGTCCAGGCTTCAAGGTAAACCATAGAAAGTATCCAGTTCATTTCTTGAGGAAAGCATTAGCTGAGGATCCGAGATCTTGCTCTATCCTCATTGCATACGCACCGTGCTGGAAGAATGGAACCTACCTACTCTGGCCCTTGTGTATTCATAATAGTTGTGTACACATATACCTATCATATCACTTTCTCACTATGCAATGTAATTGTTGGTTGATTTGTCTGTCTCTAACACCATATAGCAATCTGCTTAAAGAGTGGACATATTACTTAATCTTTAGCCTAGAATTGTGCATGTTTTCTTTTTCCAATTCCTCTAATCTCACCTCTACGAGAAATGTCTCATATTAACTCCCCTGCACCCCAAAGCAGATAAATGAGGATATGACTCTATGGAATAATGGCTAACTATATGGATTGCCAGCATTGGAATACTAAAGCAAAATATTCCCCTTTTTGTGCCTGAGATATATCAACTGGAGAATAAGAATGATAAGACTTCCTACTACACAGGGTTGAGGGGTTTAAATGTGATAATGTACCTAATCTTAGCCTAGTCCAGGGCATATGGTCAATCTCAGTAAATATTAGCTATTATTTGTATCTATTTCATATCTTTGATATGCTTCCAATTATTCCATATAATCTATATTTTGCCACTGTAGAAAGAGTCCAAAAAAAAAAAAAATATGAAACTATTGTTTTTAACTTGCACTGTTCACTTAATAATTTATCATGAATATTTCCCATATTATTTCATATCATTGTACAAGAAATAATGTATACATTATGAGGACATACTGTATCTAACAAGATATACTGTTAGACTCTTTGATTCTGTAAAACTAAATTGAAAAAAATATATATATATAATAAAAAAATAATAAAAAAAAAAAAAAAAGAAAGAAAATGCCTGTGCTTCCATTTCTTGAGTGGCTATAGTATTTTCTCATGCCTTATACTCAAATCCACCTACAGCTTGTAAATGAAGTGGGTCTACAAATTTCAAATGAAGGAAGAATAGAATGGAGGCAACAAATAACAGAAAGTTAGTGTGTGAAACAAACCAGCCTTCAAATGTGATCAGGGAACTGGGATCATCTCCTAATTTAAGAATATGATCAGAATTTCTTCTGCAGCTGATCATTTAAATTAAACAAACAAGCACAGCTGGAAAAACACATGCAAATTTTGGTATTTCAGCCCAGCAATATGCAAGCATATCCACAGTAGGGATAATTTGCTGAAGAAGCCTCATTAATGAGCTCAAGCACTGGGTTATTCTGAGCAGTCATGCTATACCCTAATAAAGGCAACATCTTTCTGAATACTACAAAAGGTCATGTCTTGTGTGCAGTATCTTTCCCCATAAAGTACAATACCAGTCTTTTTAGTAGAGAATTTTCTCCCATTATAGATATAGCTTTTCTAATACAAATGGAGCCATGTATTTCTCAACATCTCATTCTGAAGTACATGTGGACTTAATCATCACAGTCCATTCTACATTAGGGTATGATTCAGAAACACCAGTGGATGGCCTGAGTGCAACTTATCCATTTCTGAATTGTACTGTCATTAGCTGTGCTGTTTTAGCTTCCTACTACATTTGCAAACTTAAAATCTAAAAATAAAATAATCTAAAGGGAAAACAATTTTAGCTCATCTCCAATACAAGAGTAAGGTACAAGTTTGTGATTTTGTAATGGGATGCTAGCCAACAGCGTCCTGAGAGTCACTGTTCCTTCCAGAAAGGAGTGGTACATATGTCTATCAAGCTTCAGATTCACCCCACAATCCTGAAAGCAATGTCACTGGATATAACTTCATAGAAGAACACTGTGTTCTGACCTTGAAGCCTAGCACATTGCCTTTTTCAAGGAATTTTAAGTATTCCTGATAAGGCTCGAAATAGCTCCCATTTCTCATATATGTAAACCAGTATAGCTACTTCCCTCCCTAGCTCCATGATGCCATTTTCAAGAGACAGGAGCCAGAAATATGCTGCAGCTCTATTCCTGCAGCTGCGACTCCCAAGCTGGAAAGAGGAAATGTCAGCAATGCAAAAAGCAAAAGAAGAACCAGACCAATTGGTACTGCTAGTGCTTGATTCATTAGCATGGGCCAGGGTTTATTTTTCAGTGTAGAAAGAAGCTGGCACAAATGCTTGCCAATGTGCTCCAAGCTCTATCAGGGAAAGGAATTGATCATTTGGATAAGAAAAAAAAAGTCTCTCGCTGCCTCACTGTGTCTTATGTGTGGTGCTACTGTACTGCCTTAGGAACAAGCATAGTGTGTCTATTTTTAGGGCAAATGTGCCTACTCTATCTTCGCCAACTAAATCTTTCTACATGACTAATTTGCAAGTTGAATTATCTTGGTAAATAGGCTGACTCACTAGCAAATAATCTGCAGAATTTAACTGTGCATTAGGCTTCTGCAGTGAATTAGGTCCTTTTGTCTTGCTCAGGATGCTGAAATGAACTGCAGTAATGCTCTGGTTAATTAAAAAAAAAAAAAAAAAAAAAAAGAATAACACTTATTCCAAAGGCAAGAAGAGTCTTTCTTTAGAATAGTTTGTTATGATGGAAATATATATAGCAGGTTATATTGAGAAACATAGCAATAACTGCAGTTAAATAAGGAAATGAACCACGATTTAGATATGTGTATAGTTCATATATGTATATATAAGATAGGTTGTGTGAGTGTATATACATACTAATGAAAAATTTATACTTAACATAATCATTTATCACAAAATGTGCACAGCAATCAGTGCCTAACGCCTAACAGTCAGTCAAGAAACATTTGTGGAATGGATGAATTGAAATGCTAGGTTGACATTTTTCATTGTCAAGTGGTCCTCCCCCTTTGCTGCCACCTACTCCCTCTATGCCTGTGGTGATTCAGTAGCAGAAATATACTTTATAGATATAGAAAAACATTCCTTGTTTTGTTGTTGTTGTTTTCATATGGTTTAAAAAGAATACCAAATTAATTTGTATCTATGGGGATAACGACTGACTTTAAATATATACATATATATATATATATCTTGTCCAAATATTATTGTTTAAGCATAGCAGGGATTACAATAGTATATACTTGGGCACCTAAGAGTGGGCCAGGACAGTTGTGTACCAGGACAGTTGTGTGTGTGTGTGAATGTGTGTATGCACATGAGGGGAAAGGGGCTGGAAATATTTTATCAGTAACAATATCCAGAATTGTTAGTGCATGATCATAATAAAAAGCAGACTGACTTTCAGCCAATTTTATTTTATTTTGGTTTGTAAATTCTTTACAATGTACCTTTTATTGCCCACACCTGAAGTGCACTGCTCCTACCACCTCTCTTGCTTGTGCCAGGATTCTCAGCAGAAACCTGCAAGAACGCAGGCAGTATGTTGCAGACTGTGTTAGTGCTCCACCCATGCCCCTAGGATTCCTTCACAATCAAGTGCACTGGCTCCAAGGTGCGCTCACTCCCAACAGCATGTGCCTGAGGATCTCTGGAGGCAAGATGCTACAGTCTGCTTTGCCAGGAAGAGATGCACACTTGGGGCAGACCTTAACAAGGACATATAAATATCTGACTCCATGTCTGACATCCGATCTTCACTATCACCAGAGTCCCCCCTGGGGGACTGAGTCCATAGGACTTTGTTTCTTAGGAGAATGCTTCTTAGATCTGCTGCTTAGGAGAATGAGGGTAACCTGAGCCACAGGTATTTGTTAAACCTGGTACTGGTAAAACTGAGAATCACTGGACAATTTTATACATCCTTTCTTCTTGGAAAGAGTGCAACGATAAACTCTTCTAGTTGATATCTCTGGTAGACACCAGAAATGAATAAAAGAAAAGCTAAAATAAACACCATGGTCTTAGTCAGCATGATTCTACCCTTGGTTTAGACTTCCAGGGATTCCCTGGAAAGATAAGTGTCAAAATATCAAAAACAATGAGATCTTCCTCTTACTCTAGGGGTGCCCTTTGACCCCATAGTTATATGAGAGAAAGATGTGATTGATTTCCCTGGAATCCAAGGTATTATTATATAGAATTTATAGAAAACTTCTTTCTCTGCCCTTCAACCCTTCTAAAGGTAGAATTAAATTCAGGGGCACAGCTAATAATTGAATATATGGCAAGCACTGATTCCCTCTGGGGACTGCACATAGCCTAACAAGCATTCCCGACCTTCAGCTGCATCACAGTAGAGCAGGAGTGACAGATCTGTGCACAACAACCCTAAAGCAAGGAAACACATGCCGCAAAGAGAATGATAAACACAGGTTTATGGAAGCCGAAAGGTGACATTGATGAACTCTTATCTGAGTGGCCAGGCAAAGAAGCACCTCCACCTTTATGAGATCCTTTAATATGAGAGACCTGGTCAAGCAGAGCCAAGCGGAAGCCTTCCACATGGAGAACAACATGACAGAGAACAGGCTGTGATAACGCAGAGCCTAGGGCAGTGGGTTGGGAAAGGCAAATGAGGGGGCAGAGATACAATGGGCTGTCCATGCAGGCAGCATTGAGCCATGTGACAGTCACAGGGGCAAGCAGAGTGGGGAGCTTTCAGGAATGCAATGAAGACCCACTGGCTGGATTTCCTTGCGATTGAAATTCCACTGACTAACTGAGGTTGTTAAAAATGCAAATTTGCATAGAAGTGCGCTTTTAGCATAGCTGTCATTTTTATCTTATCGTGAATGATTTCTGAAATATTTTGATTCACTTATGGCACTGACAGAGGGAAGGTGAGTAAGATGGTGTGTTACTACTTCCTTAGGCCAGAGGAAGGAAGCGAGGGGAACCTTTGCCCACTTAAAATTGTGACAGTTTCATCCAGGCTTTTGCAACAGCCCCAGATTGTAAGTGAACAACAAAACAAAGCATATGAAAACACTCTTCCTCACAATGAAAGAAAGAGCACTAGTAAACATTTGCAATTTACATTAGCATTTTTTTCAGAATTAAAAAAGTTTTGATCTAACAGAATATTGAATTTATCAGTTATGAATTACTGACATTTTAAACAACTGAAATTTGATAATAAATTTTAACTAGAAACAATACTATAATAGTTTAGTAACTAATCCAGACATGAGGAAAATAAAATTGTGTTGTCTCAACCTCATAAAATCATTTGCTAATGTAAATTTTTTTAAAAAGCCATATAAATCACTAAAGCAAGTGGGGTTTTTAGAACTATTAAAAGACATATTAGGTAAATTAAGGGAAGATTTAATTTTTACTAGATATAAATAAATATTTCATCAACAAACATATAGTAAGCATCTGAAAGTACTAGAGTTAAATTGTTGAACCATGCAGACTCTCTTTCCTCACAGAATTTAAAAGTTTGTGAAAATCAGGTCAATGATGGGTCCAAGAAACATATGAAACTATCAGAGTAGCAAAATATATAATTGGCAGATAAACTATAGAAGTGTGCATATGCTATTACGCCAATAGGTAGAATAATGTTAATAGAAATATAAACCGATACCTGAAGTTTAAATGAAACTCATTATTTAGACCCAACATCGTGAGTATAAAGCTGAGAATGATTAAAAACATCTGCCACATGAAATCATATTGTCAAATGCACACATTCTGTGCAACAAAACAAATATTTTCCTATTTGATTTCAGAAAATAGATAACCCTGTCAAATACATTGATTTAAGTTTCTACTTAGGGGAGGAAAAAAAAAACCTCACTTCAGTCTAGCGCAGAAAAGATAAACAGGCCTGCGGTGTAGAAATTGTTGAGAATCAAACAAACACCACTCATGTGATTTATCACAGGTTGACATCAATTTGTAATAGTATAATTGATGCAAAGGTAATGTATAGCGTATTTTGAGTTTTCATTTTGTGATGAACAGTCTGTTAAGGGATTTATAAACATTATTTATTCTTTTATTCATTGAACTTATATTTGTTGCCTATTTAGTGCCAGGCACTGTCCCAGATGCTGCAGACATAATAGTGAATAAACAGCAAAAATGTCTGTCCTTATGGAGCTTATTTTCTAGTGGTAGAAAGATAGCAAAAAATACTTAAAAGAGGAAGAATGTAACATAATTCCAGTGAAAAATGCACTAAAAGTAAACATCAAGCAGGGTAAGAAGATAATGAGTCAACCTTTTAGATAAGCTACCAAGAAAGGATTCTCTGATGACGTGAAGAAAGACCTAAATGAAAACATCAGCACAGGGAGCAGGAAGGGGACAGCTGGGAGTGAAGGGCGCTCTGGCCAGATGAGAGACTTACTCAGAGAAGGCTGGTGCACAGGGATGATGTGAACAGGGAGGGTGGCTAGAGACGAGGTCAGTAGTGAAGCCAGGAGTACGGTGTTAACAAATTTATCCTCACAATGATTCTACCTTGTAGGTATTATTACATCCCTTATTTTCTATATGGGCAAACAAAAGTGGGGCATAGCGAATGGCATGTAGGTGGTGTGAAGCCAGAACCTCTGCCCTAACCCCCACATTCACCACCGTCCTGCAGACACGTCTATATATACAGCAGTCCCCTATTATCTGCAGTTTTGCCTTCTGCAGCTTCAGTTACTCATGGTCAACGTCAGCCTGAAAATATTAAATGGGAAATTCCAGAAATAAGCAATTCCTAACTTTTAAAATATGTGCCACGAAATCTTGTGCTGTTCCACTCCATCCCCACCCAGGATGTGAATCATCCCTTTGTCTAGAGTATCCACCCTATCTACGCTATCCATCCATTAGTCACTTAGTAGCTCTCTTGGTTATCAAGTCGACTGCCATGATATCATGGTGCTTGTGTTCAGGAAACTTTGATTTTACTTAATGGCCCCAAAATATAAAAACAGTGATGCTGGCAATTTGGATATGCCAAAGAGAAGCCATAACCTGCTTCCTTCAAGTGAAAAGAAAATTCCCTACTAAATAAGAAAAACAAAATCCTATGTTGAGGTTGCCAAGATCTACAGTAAGATCAAATCTTCTGTCCATGAAATAGGGAAAATGGAAGAAGAAATTTGTGCTCTCAAACTGCGAAAGTTATGGCCACAATGCATAATAAGTGCTTACTTGAGATGAAAAGGGCATTAAATTCATGAGTGGAAGACATGATCAGAAATATATTTCAATTGACAGCAATTGGGTTCAGGACTATCCACAGTTTCAGGCAACCACTGGACATCTTGGAATGTACACCTTATGGATAAGGGGGAGCTACTATATATCACTGGGAGAGCTCTAACTTCAAAACAAATAAGAAAATGATAATTGTGCTAAGCTGCTCATAAAATCAAAAGAATTAGATTTCTATACATGGCTTCCTCTCTCTCTACATAATATATATTTACTACATAAATATTCTTTGTTCTGAATTTCATAATTGCATGATTACATTCACAAATTATGTATACATTATAGTTTACTTTTATAATAAAATAATATCAAACATCATATTAATTGTACAAATTCATCTTCAAATGTCTATTTAAACACTACAGTGCTGGAAGTTGAGATCACTGTTGGCAATTTCATAGAAACTATCAATTTCGTATAACGTTTCAATGAAGAATAAATCCAAATCAAAATTGAGATGCAAATAAGCCACACCCACAAGGGAAGACACCTCTTACCTGCAAATGACTAGGCATTCCCCTAAAGAGGGGGATCTCAGGTGAATGCTGAAACTCAAGTAGTCACATGGTAGGGGACAGGGACCAAGGCCTTCTGGTTAGAAATTCCTGCGGCTACTCCTCAATTCTAGGCTTGTCCCTAGAAGTCTTGCTTTTCCTTACTACAGTAGATCCTGGGGAGATCCTTGTTGCTCCAATTCTACTACATAATCACTAGATTATAACTTCACAGATGGCATTTCTTTCTTTCTTTGTTTCTTTGTTTTTCTCTTCCATTAGACAGGCCCTCCATGAATGGAGAAACACTAAAGAAATAAATGCTTAAATAAGAGATCATCCTGCTTCTAGATGGTGGTTTTCCTGTCTGTAGGATCCTGGCTGAAGAGTAAAACTTCTTTTTAGCTTATGTTCATAAAGCATTCAGTGTTAAGACTTCTGGGGTTTTCAAATGGGTCATCGAACATTAGTCTTGTTTATTCTCCAGAACTTTTCGAGAAAATGAAGGGCTAACTTGGCTGTGGCAAGTATTTAGATACAATGGTCACCTAGTTTCATAGTCTTAACTTTAACAGTAGTGCAATCACGTGCTACATGAGAGGTCATTAAAACTGGGTTTACTGGCTAAACCTCAGTCTTCTCAAGTTTAAAGTAGGAGTGGTACATTGAAATCACTATATACCATAACTTAATTGAATAGTAATACCTGGTTTATCTACTTCAAAGGGTTGTATATTCAAACATATTATAAAATGTACATGATCCATTAGAGAAGATTGATAGTTCAGAGAATAAAAATACCCTACATCATAGTATCTGCTCTGAGATAAGGAACTTCTTGAGTAGGTATGGAGTGAGAAGGTGGGAAAGATGGTTGGTGAAAAGGTAAGTGCTAAATTTAGGGTACAAATGGACAAAATTGAGGTGAGAAAGCATCAATCCTGGTTGTCTCTTCAATTCTACTGTTATGCATTCTCCCTTATTGAAGATTAGTGAAGTTCAGTGGCAGAACACTGGTATCCACAGTGAAGATCAGTATTGACTATAAGGAAGAAGAGGAAAGAAAGAAAGAAGGGAGGGAATAAAACACACTTGAAACAGCACAAAGGTCATGAAATAAGTCTGCCTTTGGCCACCGTCATCACTTGGCTGTAGCTAGTTTTCCTGTTTATACATGTTCAGAGAATAACCATCTATGAGTTCTGAAAGTAAAGGTTTTTTTTTTCTCATATATGTCCCCAAATTTGAAAGAGTAAGTACAACTATAAAAGTTACAAATCACACCTGGTATAGTCTAATTATATTTAAATTGTAACAAGAGAGTCTTTTCTTTTCAATTAGTGAGCTCATTTTCACCAACTTCCCTTTTTTAAAATCATTATTAGGTGATAAGGAAAGACTTTATGGAAAAACATTATTGAAAAAACTAATGTAACTAATTTCTTAGTTTGCATTCCTTAGCCATTCTTATCCTGAGATCACAAAACATAATAAGAAAAAATATTTTTAAAAATGCAGTGAGAGATGGCAAGAAGAAATAGAGATAATAAGAAAATGAAGAAGATTTTAAAGGCTGAGAGGAAGGGGAGGGAAAGACAGCAAAATCGCTGCAGGCCAGCTTCATTGGCTGCCATGTGGTCCCTTTCTAAATGGTCCAGGACAACGATAAGCACAAATAGAAAAAGCAAAGCAATGAGTCAGAAATGGAATTCAATTTCTTGATACCACAATAGTAGAGGTATGATGGCTGAAAAATAGAAAGAAACACAATGGAACAAAATATAATTTATTTCCACAACTCTTGTAGGGACATATTAATAGAAAGTAGTCTGGGTCAAACACTGTTTATGTGACAAGTACATAGCTTCGTAATCTTAGTCTGCAAAATTACTTAGCTATTGTGTTCAAGAAACTTTCATAAACCCATCCCCCTCAGAGCTCAACAATTTGTGCCAAAAGAAAGGAATCATTTGTGACTTTTAAAAAATTTTGTTAATAATAACATATAAAAATAACTATTCATAATTTTTACTTATTTCCTTAAGAGAAAAAAAAAAGAACTATCACAGAGTCGGCCCTGTATGGAATTTTTAAGAGAAATGGTTTACCACAGAGAAATTTTACATGAAAATGTATATGAGCACTTAGTTTGGTATAGCAAAAACACTTTGGGAATTATATGTGAGAAGATTATATAAGAAATCTGTGTGGGAGATTACACAGTCAGTGGCTATTAGCAAAAATGATTATGTGTTTGTCATCCAGAATTTATACTGGTTTTATTATAGTCGTAAGACTTAAAACCCAAAAGAAAGCTGCAAGCTTAAACAGACACATTATTGGTTCCCCCTCCTTTAGGAGTGTGGCTCATCGTGAAAGAAGTGGAAATACCAGAAAAATTTTGGCTGTTTTTTTGGCTCTTAGTGTAATGAGGTGAGTCTTGGTAGGACCCTAGATAGCTTTTGGTTTTCAGCTTTTTAGTTTTTTGGTATACTATTTTGTATAGTTTTCTCATAAGTGGGGACTGATGAGAATTGGCCATGGTGGTTGTGTTATTTCAAAGGTGTATAACTTTATTTAAAAATAAAATAGACCAAGTTAAACACATTTAAGAGGTCACAACATTAAAACTATAGCTAGAGAGGGCCACATAACATCCATGTCTGATTCTGTAATTAGCAACCACACAGCCAAAAGATAATAAGAAAGATGGAAAACATTTTACAGTTTCAGCTTTTCTCAATATACATGTCCATGCAGAGCAAAAGCTAAGCTACCTAGGCTGACATTGACCAACTTCTTTAATTCTTTGTGAAAATATTCTGAGATCGTGGTCAGAATGTGCTTTCTCTTATGTCAAAAAAGAAAAAAATAGTGGTTTAAAAACAATTGCTACCTAAAAATTACTTAGTCTAAATAAGATTTCATAAATTGAAATTGTTTCATATTTTTACATTTCTCATTGACAGAAAGACAACCCATATCTTCTTTTTCTCAAGTTCACTTATCAAATATTTTAAATTGACAGATAAAATTGTACGTATTTATCATGTACAACATGATGTATTCAAGGATATATACATTGTGAAACAGTTAAATATAGCTAACATATGCATTACTTCACATAGCATTTTTCTTAATTTGTATCTTTTTTGAAGGTCTTCTGAGAATAAAAAGCTTTTCATTTTGTTTTTTTTAAAGTTTACTCCTATCTTACTTAAATATGAGCCTCTGACCATTTGATAGCAAATATTAGACCCCCGATGTGTTTAAGAAGCTGTCATTTTTCTCTCTTTACCTTCTCTGAGCGAAATCCTTTGAAACACTCACACTAACTCCCCCCAAGACAAAGCAGTCAGAGAAAAAGCATATCTCACAAATCAGACTTAAATAAGCACCATCTATTTCCAGCCTAAAGTAAGTTACAGAGAAAAGCCACTGTGTCAGAAATTGGGAAATAACTTCCCAACAACGGTATATTCACACTGACATCATTTAGCATTACTAAAGATATTGAAAAGAAGCTCCAAGACAAATGCAAGGATAAAATTTTAAAAAATCAATATCAAATAATGACATCTGTTTTTTCATTGCCTGATTATTTTGGATTATTTTTATTTCATCTATAAGCATTTATTAAGACATCTTTGAGAATACACTACAATTCAGGGAAGTTACATATAGCCTTTATAATAATGGAGAAACGCTGTATTAGTGAATATGAATAAGGACTGCTTATTTTCAATCTGAAGGGAAGTGCAATTGTTGCACAAACTGTGAATAGTATAATTTTTTCAAGTGATTGCTACTGGAATTCATAATAAAGGTTAATGGAATAGAAAACTGAAGGACTTGCTTTTCAAATAACCTTAAGGATTCAAATTCAAAATTCTTACTTAGCTGGAGCACTATTAAATTAACATTTGTATAAGGCAGGTGCTTTCAACTTCTTTTACTTTCTAACTCCTCTGAGGGAGATGAGAGAGACGCACAGGTGCCAATAACCCTGGCTCACCACAAAGGGATATTAAAATGGCAGCCACTCTCTAGACAAGGCACCCCTACTGTCTCTACTGCTACAACCCTCCAAAGCCCCCTTCATAATCCCTAAAATAAGGCTTACGACCTGTAGATTCTAAAGACTTCCTAAAACATCAAACATTATGACCCTAAGAAATAGCTGAAGATCATCGTCTCCTACTCAAGGAAGAACTCTAATTTAGAACACGTCTATCAAGAATTCTTTAAGACTACCCAAAGGAGGCCACTGGGATAAGGGAGAAACTTTAGTGGTTCTGTAGGAGGAAAAAAGAGTTCCTAAATAGATCTGAATTGGGGCCGATTTTTTGTTTGTTTTTGATTTTTTTTTTCCTGATCATTTTCATCATATTATACCTGGCACATTAAAATGGAGTCTGAGAAAAATTGTCCACCTAGATTTCCATGTCTTTGGAAGCCATGCAGATAGCTAGGTATGGTTCTGAGAAAAGGCCTGATGAAACTTCCTTCTAGTCTGAACCTAAACTAAAAAAAATTTTTGAGGCTAACATACATTACAGTCTACCACAGTCTTCCAGGATGAGATGCATTTAATGGGCCAAAAACCTATAGAGTAATAAGATGGTTTTAGTCACAATATTTCTTTGTGCTCCTTTGTTAACTACACAGGGATAACAGTGGATACATTAGGCAGATAGCTGTCCAATGAAATGAAATTTTGGTCCTGGCCAATGGATTTTATTTATCATCCTCTATGTAAATGAAAACTCCATAACACATATTACAATAATTTTTTTGCAAGTTTCACACTGGCACAAAACTAAGCAAATGGAAATACATACAGATAATAGAAGAGAAGACCTTGGAAAGACTCAGCAATGTTCAGAGGAGAACAATGAGAATAGTCAGGGAGTATCTATTATAGTGTATTAATTTGAAGGAAGTTGGAGATAGATAATTTCTTTGGGTGCATATTTGAAGAATGCCATTATGGAGAAGTATTAGATTTGTTCAACATGGCACACATTTAGAGGCCAAGGGCAAAAACTTCAAGAAGACATTTTTGGTTGTTAAAAAGAAAACTTTCGAAAGGGATTCTTTAAAGATGGAAAAAGCAGTATTGAATAATAATAAGTATACAATCACATGTGCATTGTGAATAGCCAGGGCAAAAGTTTCTCAGTGCTCCCCCAACTCACACACACTGATGCACAATGCACATGTTCAAAACATGCTCACAAGCTTCCCCAGATTTTGATGAAGGGAGCCAGTCAATAGATTAGACAGCTTGTGCATTACAGATTAGAATTTCTACCATTAACTTGAACAAAGAAGGAACATAAATGAATGTCATGAAGGTAACAATAAATAAAATCATCTATTTTGTAACAAAAATAAATCCTCTGAAAACTTCGATAATTTATTATTTTTTACTTACAATATGGATTTTTAACTTATTTCCTAAGTGGTGGATATGCACCAGTACGTTCTGACATATTGATACTTTCCAGACTAGGTGGCCACTTTATTGAATCTCATAAAAGAAACTCAGATATCAGAAGTGTAGTTATATTAGATGACCTTTAGGATTCCTTTCAAAGCAGAGATTTTTATCACACTGCAATAGAAATGACCAGTAGTCCACCAAAGATTTGTGCTCTCCTTTTAAAAAAATAAAATTGTTGCTAAAACCACCAGTCCAACCAAGGGTATATTTCCCAGCCCCATTTCATCTAATAGGGCCATATAACTAATTCCCTAATGGAATATAAACACAAGTGATATGTATCAGTTCTAAGATGAAATGACTAACAAACTGGTGTATCTCCACCATGCTCTGATTTCTTGTCCTCTGGCTAGAAGTCAAAAATTTCATTGTTCTGTGGTAATGTAGAGACATAAGATTTAAGGCATCTGACACCATGAATCACATTGTGGAAGGCCACCAACTTTACATTCACCCAACAGTAACTGCTACATTAGTGAGAAATATAATTCTATTATGTTATGTCACTAACACTTTGGGGTTAATTATAACAGTTAGCCTACCTTAAATAATAAAAATTATAATAATTTCCTCTTCTCTAATAAAGTTTAAATCATTTCTCATGGTCTGGCTCTGTAATAATACTGTAATTTATCACATGCTCTATTACTCTGTACATTTATGGCAGTGGAAGAAATGTCAAAAGAGTAACTTTAACTAAAGACTACCTTTTTTCTTCAAGTATGATCAACTGTTGACAGAGCCTGGCTTTAGCTTTCAATTTTTCCAGCTCTGTAATATTTCTTAAATTCCTTCTCTTTGCCTTCTCATTTTTAAATATCAACATTTTCCTTACAAAGGGATGCTGTAGAGTTTCAAAGCACATTGAGGTCTGGTATCTTTAACACATTTTAGACCCAAATTGCAGAATTCTGAAGAGTTACAAATTTGTGTCATTCTGAGGCACTGAATCTGGGAGTGATGTTACTTAACAAAAGGTAACTAAAACAAGTTTTATAATCATCTCCCTCAGTTTGTTTTACTAATTTCTCACTCTGCTCGGTGCTCTCTTCCTTCCTGAGTGGACCTCCATCTGACTCTGACCCCCATTTATGGGCTAAATTGAAAAGCACAAGGTTTGCAATCCCATACAATTTCAAGTCAAAACAGTAAAGAATATTAGTTAACTAAATTTTACAAGGGTCACTGATAACTCATTTTAATTACAGAATTACAATATATCTGAAGCACTTTGCCAAACTGAATATTTGGCTAACCTGTAGCCAGTTTTTATGAAAGGAGGTTAAAGAGGTGGAAGCAGTTGGAAATGTCTGATAAGATCTAACTTTGGGTGAGCATTGACAGTCACCAGGTGTAGTGAGCTCAATGAACTGGCATTAGCTGATGAAACAGTAAGGGCTATTTCTGCTCCAATGAGTCTTTTAATCTCATGGAAAATCAACCCACATAGATGAACACTTAAAAATATGAGGTAACAGATGCTAAATGTCATGCTGAAATTATAGCATACAGTACTTTGAAATCTTTAATTTGTCATATTATAAGCTATGCACTCCCTCTGCTACTAGAATTAGGAAAACGGGCCCCAATAGGGAGGTTTTGCTTAATAAATGTAGCCTCTTTGCTCCTCAGATTGCTGATCCATGTGATTGATTGATGCTTCTATTTCACCGAGGGAGGTGGGAGAGTGTCGTAGGCAGCAGACTCTAATTTTTGATGTCTGACGAAGCACATGACATTCATGTGACAGATTTTCCCCTTCCCTCCAAACTGCATCAACATTTATTTATGATGAAGGGGAAGTTGGGTGAAAAAAGGCAGCATTATTTACCATAAATCATGAAATTTTACATTCTTCTTTATAGGAAGAGGAATGGCTGGTCCGTGGTACATTTAAAACCTCAATATTTCCTTATTATTTTAAATATACAAAATGTAGGGCCAAAACAATCCACAAACTAATTGTAAAATACTACTTAATGTCCTCAGGGATCAATAAAAATAATTATTCATTCTCCCATTGTTTTGTTTTTTAAACTCTGTACATAGTTTTCACTCAGTTAAGAATAACCTTTTACACAGGTATCTGATTCTCTGAGCTTATAATTATTTCCAGGCTCAGTAGCAGTGGTGTCTAGATAAAAAGATTCCAATCAAGAGGATAGCTAGTGGGCACCTATTACAATGCCTGGAATTAGAGACCTGAAAGTGTGTTGAATGACTGCCTGAAGAATGATAAAAAACGTCTCAGGATCTCCTCAGATCTGGAATTCAGTCTTCTGAGCAAGATAATTACACATTCTTACAAGCAAAGATAATTTCAAGAAAAGATAGTACGTGAAGAACCAATAAACAGTAACTTCTGGAAATAGGGAATGTTGGGAAGATAGTATTGACAAATGAATACTAATAATGACAGTAGAGAAGTGGACATATTAGTTTATTAAGCATGAAATGTCTGATTTCCTTAAGTATTAAGTTAGTTGATATCTCTGACATTTCACTTTGACAGTTCTTGTTTTATTTTTATTGCGAAGCTACATCCTCAGTCACTCAAACACACAGTTTGGCTTGTGATTATCTTTCAAAATGTTTTTAGAGCAATTTTTGTGAAGCCATGGATATGTCAAAATTTTGTGTTACTTTCGAATATGAGTTCTGTCGTGGAACGAATGCAGCACAGACAAATCAAAATATCACTGAGTGTTTGGGAAGGATGTGGCTAATGAATGCACAGTGCATCGATGGTTTGAGATGTTCCGTTCTGGTGATTTTAACTTGAAAATAAGCCACAAGGGCGACCTGAGGCCAAGGTGGATAATGATGAGCTGAAAGCTGTAGTGGAAGTGAAACCATCTCAACCTATGTGTGAATTGAGCAGATCTTGCACCAAATGACTACCACTTCTTTCAGCCTTTGGACCCCTTCTTGCGAGGTAAAATATCCAATTCTCAACAAGCTGTGGAAAACACCTTTCACGATTTCATCACTACTCACTCTTCAGGCTTCTTCACTGCTGGCATAAACAAGCTACCATTAAGATGGCAAAACTGTGTTGATAGTTTAGACGCATACTTTGATTAATTGTTCTGCTTCTTGTTTGAAATATAATAAACCAAACTTTTAATTTGAAATAGCATATTTTATATTCAATGACCTAAGAATAATGTGATTGGAAAGGCATACACATACATCATTTCATTCAGCTTTGCTAAATAGTCTAGAAAGAGGAGAAAAACAATACCATGTAATACTTTTTAAAATATGACCATTGGATTATATAAAGCATGGATATTATGTAAAGACAAGAATGATGAAGCAAGTTACAACATTTCTGTTACACAAAACAATGATCCAAAATGAATATGAAGGTGTTTATGAATATGTATTCTTTAGATTTTAGGAATGTATGAAAGTAGGAATATGTTCAAAGGGGTACATTAAATACATCATCCTCAAAAGGCATTAATAAATATTAGACAATATAAAATGACTTACAAAAGAATCTTGACTATAAGCCCCAGAAACATAGTAGTGTTTGTTTTGTTTTTAACATTTATGGATGAAAGTGAATAGCAGGTTAAATATTAAGATACAAGTGAGAATGGCCTGTGGAAAAAAATGTGAAATTGCTTGGATGACTTTGTATCAAATGTTGTAAATGAAAGGAAGTTGAGCAGGGAAAGAGACGCTCTCTAGTTCTAGTGCCATTTACACAGCTTGTTGGTCATCTGAATGTCTTCTTTGAGAAAATGTCTATTCGGGTTCTTTGTCCACTTTTACTCAGGTTACTTGGGTTTTGTTGTTTGTTTTGCGACTGGGTTGTATATGTTTCTTATATATTTTGTATATTAAACCCTTATCAGATACATGGTTTGTAAATATTATCTCCTTTTCTTTAGGTTGCATTTTCATTTTCTTTATTGTATCCTTTGCTGAGCAGAAGCTTTTTAGTTTGATGTAGTTCCACTTGTTTATTTTTGCTTTTGTTGCCTATACTTTTGGTATCATATGCAAAAAATCATTGCCATGACCAGTGTCAAGAAATTTTCCCCCTATGTTTCCCTCTAGAAGTTCTACTGTTTCAGGTCTTACGTTTAAGTCTTCACTCCATGTAAGTTGATTTTTGCGTATGGTAAGAAAAGAGAGTAGAATAGTGGTTACCAGGGCTTGGGGGAGAGGGAAACGGGAAGATATTGGTCCCGTTGGGGACCCAAGGAAGGGTTATAAAGTTTCAGTCACACAAGATGAATCAGTTCTGGAGATTTAATGTATAGCATTGTGTCTACAATTAACAGTTCTCTACCGTCTACTTGAAATTTGATAAGAATTAGATCCTAAGTGTTCTCAGCACACACACACACACACACACACACACACACAAGTTAACTATGTGAATATGTTAATAAGCATTAATGTGCTGATTATTTCACAATGTATACATATATCAAATCATCAAGGTGCACCATAAATATATACAATAAACAAACAAGAGAAAAGTCTTCTACGTGAAGGAAGAGATATATAAATTAATCTTTGTACTCCTGTTGTCCTCTGGGACTGAAAGAATCTACCATTTTTTGGCAGGGTTGATATGCAGAGCTTCCAGTTCAATTTCCAGTAATGGCCAGAAATTTATCTCATATGGTTCTGCGGGATGAAGGTATATTTTCTTCTGCCTTTCAATGATTTCTTAACTAGAAGGAAAAGTATTTATGTCCCAGTGAAATTGAGGTACTCTATAATTCTTCAACTAGAAAAAATCTCTAAATCCCCATGGCTCGGCCTATTTCTACTGTTCTGCAGAATATTATATGCCAGAAATATACCTCCAGAAGGCAATGCAATGCCATCAATCCCCCCTTACTTATTCTCCTTGATGTCTTGGAATTGTTGACTTACTGATGATGGGTAAAAGGAAAATGACTCTGACTTCCTCAAGAAGAATTACCTCGGAAGGCTGGCATAGGTCCTGGAGGTTGGGGGTATTAGACAGTGGCCCGATTTTCTCCATCGTACAGGTCCTGCATCCCCAAGAATAAGTGAGGCTAAGCTATATTATTTTAAAGGGTGAACAATTCCTCCTATATTATGGTAAGTGTTTAACTATTAGTTTCCTTTTTTTCCCAGAATTGTGAGATAGAAGAATCAACTTCCTTCCTTCCTTCTTTCCTTTCCTTCTTCCCTTTCTTTATTGCCTGTTTTCTTTCTTTTCTGATTTCTTTTTCATGAGAGAGAGAGACAATGTGTGCACACATGTGTGTGTTTTGATCAGTAGCAGAAAGGGTAGAAGGATATATCAAACTCTTAAAGTGAAAATATATATTAAAAGATAAATTTCAAATACTTTAAATGAATTTTATTTCATAATTTTGTAAGTCTCAAACACTATCATTATCAACGCTTTTATGAGAATTAATACCAAAAGGAACTGATTTAAGTGTTATGGCAGCTACTCCTTCCATTTCTATAAAAATGCTAACAAGCAGAATTATTTTTAGAGTAGTGGGAAGAAGTAGGAAAAGGAGAAGAGTATGTTCATAATCTGAAAACCTGGTATTTATTTTTGTATATCAAGAGTGGATTTTTCAATTTTTAATTTGAACCTGTTATTTTTAAGTTCAAAATTACAAGGTAAATATTTCACTTGATCTGATTCTAATCTTTTATGAAAAAAGTGATATCATTTTCTTTGTTCTCACTCACTGTCAGTATTAAAATTGACTCCTAAGAGATTTAATACTATTATAGATATGTCTAATACGGAGTACGTTCTCAGGACATCTCATTCCTGTTTTAGGTGTTACAACTTTTGATTCTTTAAATTATCATAAATCATAAGTAATAAATATTTGTCCTACTCTGCCTGAAAATAAGGATATATGGAGAAAGAAAAAAGTCACTGGGAGCTTAGAAGTAATCTTTAAATAGTTTGAGAATTAAATAGAAACAAAAGAAATGTTAAAACTGAAAGGAAGCATATAAAAAACAAGTATTATATTACAATGTTTACAATTTGGTGTACTCTCACCTTTCTATTTTTAGAACATAATACATTAGATTTATTCATTTAGATGAGAGACAAAGGAAAGAGAAAAAATACTATAAAAGAGGAAAGAGTTATAAAAATTCATGCAAAATTCGTAATGAAAGATGAAAAAGAAAGTTGTAAAAAGTGATGGAAGATAGTAAATAAAATGTTATACAGCAATATTTTGGCAATCCAGGTCTCAGCATGTAGTTCACCCAGAGGTGTGCCCGCTTTAGAAGATGGAATATTACATAATGGCATGCCATCGTGCACTGAAAAGACAACCCACGTAGTCCCTGGTTCTAGGTGGGGACTGTCAAATAGACTACAACAAAGGATAACATGAGTATTCCTGATCCATTGCTCACCTTGGAATGACTTCAAAACTACAGAGGCCCACAAGTTCTACCAGCAGAATTGCAGGCACCCCCCAAGAAAATGATTTTCATTCCAGTTATTTTACTGAGAGCACACACTCATTATATGCATCGTTGTCTAAACATTAATGATAAACCTTTTAATAATAAAGGTATACAATACTATTCATTTCACACAATTTTACATTCTACAAGGAACTGTCTCTAATTTGGTTTTTAAAAAAGTAAAATCTTCAACTATTGTTTTTTCACATCTGAGGAAATTGCCCATGCAAATATAAAACTGCTTATAGTTACAACTCTGTTTTAAGAACTCTCCCTACACAATGGCAATGTTACCAGCTTATTACCAGCTAAGAGGATAGTAGTGGGGAGGTTAAACATGGAGTCAAATCAGCATAACCCCAAAGTTTCCTAATTATTTCAATGAAAGAGTCAAAATTAATTACTTTTTTAGTTCCATGCAGTTCAATTTAAAAAATAGATATACTATGAGATGGAAGCACAAAACCAGCAGGGTCCAGGCAGCTGTACCAGAAAAAACATTTGGTCAAACTTCTTACTCAAAATAGAAATAGGAAAGAGAATTGTAAAGCTCTTAGAACAGAGGGGATTCAAACCTAGAAATAACAACAGAGAACATGTCTTAGTTTTATAAACAGAATATCACTGTGAAAAAAATGGAAGCAATTTAAATTTTCTGTGGTACATTTATTTCTCAGAAAAATGGCTTCCCACTGTGAGCATTCTCTTCTTCATAGACTCTGCACTCAGCCGCTCAAATATATTCCTGCCCCAAGAATGCCTGTAATGATTGTGGACAACAGACTGAACCACAATACGGTGTCAAAAATGAAAAACAGAAAAAGATCAAAGGCAAATATTTAATGAAAAGATTTGGGGAACATATGATCCCCGTTTTCTTATTTTCATGTGAAGTGAACGATACTACTAAAGTTCAAAGCTATTCACTTTGCTGGAAACCGGATTTCAAATTATTTCAAAGAAGAGCACTTTGAAAGGACTGAAACAACAACAATAACAAAAAACTCAAAAGTGAGTAAAGTGCTTTCAGTATAGTCCCGGAATTAAAATCTACAGGATACCTACATATTTGATGGAGGACAACAAATTGTCCTAGTTAGACATATCTTATAAGCAACGAAGAAAATTCACCAGCTAGCATTTCGGTGAGTGATTTTCTTTGCCATTAAAATAAGCTTAGTAAACTCTTAATTGCTTTGCTGCCTTTGAATCCAACTTGCAAGAGATGTTCCCAATAAAATCAAATTGTGCTAGGTGATGCCCCCAAAGATTTGTAACTAGGAATGAAGGAAAGAGACAAGAAGGCTAACTGCTTCATACAGATGATTTTCCAAACTTCCCAGATGTTAAGAATTGCCTAAGGTACTTTTTTAAAATATGAAATTCTTCTAGAATAGAAGTTATGGTTAAAAATACAAATTCTTGTTAAAATTACAACTTCCACCTAAGAGCCGCTGACTCAGAATCTCCCAAGGAGAGGCAGGAAGCTGTATGCTCATTATCAGTGTGGAAGTTTTGGAAACACATGCTATATCAACAATGGGCATTTTAAAAATGGAAATAATTGACTAAAATCAGCTACATTTTTGCCTAGAAGATTTCAATACTAAACAATTATTTGGACTTTTCCCCATCCATCTGTCATGTGAAAACAACTGAACATATTAGCAACATATAAGCATCAGATGCTCAAAGCACATAGAGGAAAGTTTCAAAATTGAACTTTATGAGCAAAATTAAAGCATTTATATATAGTTGTGTTTCACCACAAAAAAATCTGGAGGAGTTGATGATTTTAGAAAAGAAATCTCCTGTGTGTGTGTGTGTGTGTGTGTGTGTGTGTTGAAGAAATAAATTAAAATCTAATAAATGGAAAAGAACAGTAATATTCAGTAGTCCTTAAAAGGTAACTATATAACTGAGGAAAATAAACATTATGTCATAGAAAATAGTTTTCAGCAAGTTTGAATCTTAAATTCAATTTTTATTACAACTAATATTTCTCTGTCCCATTCCACTGAAAAAAAAACTCCTTTTAACATTACTTGTCTACAAATTCCTGAAAGGAATCATAGGACTGCTTGCCCCAAGCATACAGAGCAATGGTGCATGTTTTGTGGACTATATGTCTTGGACCTTTTTTTCAGGATGTTCACAATTTAGGTAGAGAATGAGAGGTCTCAGACATCCAAAATATAAAATAACAGTCAATAATATGCAAGATTATAAATCACTATATGTTATCCAATATATAAATATTCTGTATTATCCAAAGGGGGCACCTAATGAAAAATAAAGTGAATAGAGTTTCATGTGTGTGAGCCTTGATTGATCAGCTAAGTCTCCACATAGGAAGCAATGACTAAGGTGAACTTTGAAAAGTGGGGATATTCAGATACACAAAGAGATGGGTAGGGAGTATGCTGGATATAAGAGTTCTTAATTTCCAAGAAATTTCTGGGGACAGGAACATGTATTTAGTATTGTTAAAATAATAGCTATCGTGTTTTTAAATCACCAGTTACATATCATGGATTGTGCTAAGCACTTTTTACCTCATTTAATCCTCATATTATTTTGATTTCTTTCCTATAATAAAATGGAAACTCTAACATTCTTTGGATTATTCCTTATGTAATAATATTCATTTAGTTTGTAATGGATATAACTTAAAATACAATATTGCACCTGATAGTGATTTAATTTAATGGTCAAATGCTCATTGAGAGGACTGCTTAGGGTCGATCACCAATGGACGTAATCTAAGAATGTTAAAACAATATTATAACTCACAAGTTCTGTCTTGAACAATTACTGAAAGATAAGCTGGGTTATTTAGTATGAAACTCTTTTCTAAAGTACTATACACGCACACACACACACACACACACACAGTAGACACTAACTAGAACTGACTGGACCTGAGACGGACCAAAGGTGGACATGAGATCCAGGAGGAAACAACACATGGGGCAGGAAAAATCAATCCAATTCTTTTTCTTTAAAGTATTGAATTAAGTATAGAAACTAAGTGATCTTTGAATTAAGAATCATCACATGACACTTGGTACATAACTCAGGCTTGGATATACATACTCAGGGAGTAAGGGAGAGAGATAAGCAGATGAGATAGATATATATATATATATATATATATATATATCGAGAAAGAGAGAAAGAATACCAGTTTTTTCCTCAAGAAACAGAGAGAAGAATCTGGTTTTCTAAATTTCCTCTCTGTGACAAGGCTGTGCCTCATTCACAAAACAGGACAATCATGGGATAACTTAATATTACCTTTCGATTTATGTTATAATGGGTGGATTTCTGTTCTTTGAATTACAGGGATACCTTTCAAGAGAATTGTTACTTCAAAGTGAAGCTTACAAAATCCTTCTCTGAACTGTGTGTGTGGGGGGAGTGTCTATACAGCCAACTATACATGATATACTAGATATAATATGTTAATATATTACTATCATATTAATAACATATAATAATGTAAAATTATATATGCATTCCTTCATTCTGAAGGTAACTTCGATTTCACTTTCTGATGCTTGAACTATTGTGCACAACGTAAGTAACAGAGGGAATTGGGGACTAAAGGAGGAGAGGCAGTTGAATCACTTCTAGAAGGAGCAAGGCCAAGTGTTTGGGACACACCACCAAATCAGAGGCAGTGGACTGAAGTAATTGTAACTAAAGGGGATAGTGACAGTGCCACTAAGGAAGTAACTCTATTCTTTAAAATAGAATCAGAATGATAAATTATACTTTCTCAACCAAAATTCACAAAGATTTATGATAAATGCCTGCCAAACAGTAAAAGGAGAAGCCAGAATAAGGCTGGCAGTTAAAGGGGGAAAAATAGAGCTTCTTAGTATGTGAGAAAGCTTTCCCTTAACCCTCATCAAAGACTAAGCATTATTATTCATCAACAGCTAACTATGGGTAGATGAGATCAAATAATAGTGTATAAGGTGAGCGTATAATACTCACAATGAGAGTTTCAAGCAAAAAGAAATCTGGAAGTGAAGAAACATGAATCTGGCAGCATGACGTCCACGTCCAATAAAGTTTCCAGATAAGGGCTCTGGGGAAGGAGACTGTCACCTTTTAACCTTATCCCTCTATTAATATGCCCAACAATTGCTTGCGTGAGGACATCACTTAAAGGTGTTAATAGCTTGGCATAATTTTCAACACTCAGAAGTAGCTGAAGAGGCACAGAATGTACTGCGTATACGGATGGTCTCTGAGAGCCACGCTGCTGGGTGTGAGTTCTCTCTCCCATTTACCAGCTTTTTGACCTTGGGAAAGTCACTTAGCCCTCCGTGTTTCAGGTTCCTTATGTGTTAAATGAGGAATAAATGAAGTTGTTCTGATGATTTAATAAGTGTGTGTGTGTGTGCGCACACACGTGTGTTTAAAACAGAGCCTAGCACATATTCAATACTAATACGTTATTTAGTATTATTTATTTTAACTTGTTACAAAACAACCCATGATAGAAGATAGTAACTTATGGGGTGGTACATGAATTTGATGTTGTTCTGCACTTCTACATAGTAAGCACAGGAGAGAAAAAGAGCTAAAGAAAGAAGGCAATCAAAGAGTTTTGCAAACGTCTAATAATCCAAGTATTTCTAAGTAGGTAACAGTGACAGAGGTAATCTTAGCTTGGCCTCAAACAAAGCTCATGAGATCTGGTTCAATTTTCTAAGGACCTTCCTATCCATGATATTTAAAAGCTGTCTCAAAGAATGAAAAGAGTGGTGAATAGATTTGTTCTTTATGGGAGTTACAAACTGAATATAATGATGGCAGCTTCAAAGTAAACGGACACTTATATTAGTTTTGCTGCCCTTCATCTTGTATCTAAGTTAAAAAGTCTGAAACCAATTATTTGTCCCTATATGCTAGAAAACTCTTAATTAGAGCTGAGTAGAATAAGTAGTTTTTCTTTCAGAAGCCTATTCAAAGAAAGACTTATGTGGACAGAAACTCTGATTGTGATGAGGACTGGGAGCTGAGGTCAAAATTAATCCAATTCTAAATGACAATAAATCAGCTGAAACAAAGGGAGACTTGAGTCCTTAGTTATACCCAGCAAAGCTTCTCCTAACCTAACAAATTGAATTTCTTAGTTTTTTCTTTAACTAGAGAGTTAAAATAGCAGTAAAATCAAGCTTAAGTCAATGGGGAAATTTTTAAAAATATATTTTAGTTAAACTTGACACCTCTTTTGGATATAAATGCCAGGTGCATTGCTTTTCAAATTATTTCAGCTCATTGCAAAGTGTGTGAGCATATAGAGAATCTTGAGAATTTACTATGCAAGTAATAATCACTTAAAATTACCTTTGAAATGTCAAATCTGCTTCATACTGAGGGCTGGAAATTTGAAAAAAAATAATCTTTTCAGGTTTTACATCAATGGGAAGGCTCTAGAAATAAATATGATTCTATTCTATTTGATAGCTATATATTTGACATATCCTAGAGAAATATGAGAATCATGTATAATGACCTATATGACAGCATAATATAAATATTCAAAAACATCTATCTCAACATGCTTATGTGACATTATTTTAGATTAGAATCTGAAAGAAATTAGCATCTTTGTACTATGTTGGAAGGGCAAACCTGAAAGCTATTATCTACAAAGATACAGAAAGTGGGTCTTCCCTCCCACTCCACCTGTCTTTCCTCTGTATGAAAGAAAAAAAAGTCCAAGGAGTTAAAACAGTGACACCAAAGGCAGGTTCCGTGTAAGCTTCAGCTCCATCATAGTGGCAGCTAGCAGATTTTATGAGGCTTCCCAGGGGACTGGCTCCTCCAGTTTAATGGGACTTCCACTAAAGTATTACCCACCATTTCTGTCAAGATTAAGAATGAAATATTCTCCCAAGAGTAGCTATTTCCAGTGGACAAAATGGCATCAATTAATGAAGGCATAGAAGTGAGGTTGATTTTATACTCAGCTAAGAAGACAGTATTTTCCCCTCAAGTTTATATTAATAGTAGAAATTTTCAGACATTGAATTCACATGTTATGATTTACCAGCAATAGTGGATTTAATTTACAAATGTCATCTCAAGGTTGGTGGCAAGACGGGAAAAGGAGGGAAGATTATTGACCTTCTCTACTTGGGGTGCTGTTAGAGAGGAGGTTCTAAATCATGCTCACCACTGTTTTAGTATCTCAAAAGATTATGAGTTGATAGTGAGACACAAGTAAGACACAATTTTGTTCTTATTTTGCCAAACAAGTGCTAGATGGCTCTCAGAATTAGAGGGGAAGGAGAGATATTCTTGAGCGTTCTTCTGTTTCCTGTGATTAATGGTAGTTAGTGGAGTTTTGTGGGGTTTTTTCCCACTAACAGACTCTGCATGTTGCACATTACCATTTTTACAAAGTCTATGCTAAATCATTTAGTAGTGAGAAAGTTGTAAAATTGTCTTGACATTTAAAAAATAGCACTTTATTTCTACTCTAGATTAAACTAGTTGGCCATGTTTAAAAATCAACTAAAGCAAAATGAAGAAGAAAATTTTTTATATGAACGAGTCTAAGAAATATAATTTAGCAAAATGCTTAATTATTTTTAAAAAATTATATTATGATAGCCTTTTTGTTCTATTTTTAGAATTAATCTCCTCTGGAAAAAATGCTTTCTCCTTTTAACTTAGAAACATCTAATCTTGGTTTCATTGATTTATTCAATTCAAATAAAATAACTAATATTAGATTTTGTTACTTGGTTAGTGTTCAAATAATTCCAAATTTTAAAATTGCCTCAATCTTTTTAGTGGCATATTTACTCAATGGAATGAATTTAGTAATAAACTCTATGAAGGCAAAAAACATGAAAGGCTTGGCAAGTACAATAATTCTTGTTTTCCATAAGAGTTTCCAATTTTGTATTATAATAATAATTTACTAAATTGGAAGATGATAGCTGAAAAATCATTTGTATCTCTTTCCAAATAACTTTAAGTCTGTTACAAAACCAGGCATCTACAAACAGAATGTTTATGGTGTTATTATATTTTCAGTGAATACTGAATAAAATGTTTTTTATTCAAGGTAATATAGTAAGCCACAGTAGAGAACAGGAAATAAATAGAAAACAACGTGATTCTTTTTTCCTTTTACTTGCAAAAGTAACATATCAAAACTAATGATAATCCAGAAAAAGGGAGAAAAAATATATATTACCCCAGCAAAATTATTTTATTATTACTTTTTCCATTTTGAACTATGCCTATATGTATATTTTAGCTGTAAAATAACTAGCCATATTCATAGTATAAACAGGTATGTGTTGTTTAACAACAAGGATGTGTTCAGAGAAAGACATCATTAGGCAATTTCGTTATTGTGCCAACGTCACAGGGTACTTAGACAAACACCTAGACTATAGGGTATAGCCTACTGCTTCTAGGCTACAAACTTGTACAGCATGTTAGTGTACTGAATATTGTAGGTAACTGTAACATTATGGTAAGTAGTTGTGTATCTAAACATATCTAAATATAGAAAAGGTACAGTAAAAATACAGTATTATAATTTTATTGGAATACTCTCTTACATGAAGTCTTTCATTGACCAAAAGATCAATATGTGGTACATGGCTGTATATAATTTTATAATTTTGCAGTTTTTTATTTGATATTTATCTCATGTTTTTCCATTTGCTAATGTTATTAGTAATGACTACATTCTATTCTATTAAACCATTAGTATATATATTTTTAACTAAAATATTTAAGATTTTTTAAAAAGTAGAATGATGATTTAGAGTAGTACCAATGCAATTGCAGTTCCATGATAATTTATAACTAAAAATCCCAATATGGTATAATTCACAACATTTTTATGGCTGTCAGGTGTTCAGATTTTTGACCTTTTTTCCTGACGCGTACATCCACTATACCTGCTTAATCTTAAGGATACTAAAACCACAGAGTTTAAGTTATTTCTCGTGTCTGCCAAGGAATAAAAGATAGAGCTAAATTTTAGAACACAGAGTGCTTCATTCTTATTATTGTATATGTTATTTGTGTCATACAATTATAAGTGGTTACTTTGTAAAAGTTACTGTGCTACACTGGATGTCAAAATAATTTGCAAGACAGAACTCTTTTCAATACATATGTCATTTATTCTACAAAGGTAAGGGAATGGGTCATTAGTTCTGTTGCCATGGCAAGGTAGGCTAGGTTCAGCTAATGCCAGTAGTGGTTAGGATGGAATGTTTGGAATGGATTTAGTACTTTAGCCATCCTGGTCTAAAAATAATGGCATCAAAGAAAGACTAAAGTAAGATTTGGGGAACTTGACTATCGTGTAGTATAGAGGGAGTGAAGATGTTTAGGGCAAGAAGCTGGAGAGAGAGTGCCTTCTCTGACCAGCTGGGTAACTTGAAAGCCTGAACCTCCATTTACTCAGCTGTTGAATGGAGATAATTAACAATACTCACTTCATTGAATGGTTGTGAGATTTAATGAGTTTATGCATGAAGTGTGTTTATGGGAGTCTCTGGCATATTTTCATTTAAAACCTCAAAAATATTAATTATGGTTGATAGTATTCTTCAGCCAATTAAAGAGCCAATTCTAGGGTTGTATAACTGAGGGTCAGAAGCCAGGAGGTTGGTTTTGGAAAATGTGAGAAGCATATGCATGCCCCAAGGGAGGAAAGACCTGCAGGATTCAGTCCACTCATAAGAGAGGACACCTGGAAGCAAGGTGTGCCATGCATTTAGTGAAATGAATGGAGGAATATGACAAAGCAGTTACAAATAGAGACAGTCACTGGTCACAGCAAGGAACAAGTTTCAGGGGCACAGGCCCAGTTGGCTCTGTCAACAGGCAGCCCTGCTCTGGGTTTCCAGCTTCACTCATTTTGAGTTGTTAAAACACCAGAGGTCTCTCTCCAAGTCTCAGAGTAGGGCAGGTTCTACTAATAAGCCATGGATGTAACGACTCTCACTTGTTCCATAAACAACAATAATAACAATAATAAAGTTGGATTTATCATAGCCTTACCAATGCCTAAAGAGAATATACATGTAATCTAGAAGAATTTTTGAGAGGATAAGTCCTTTCATATTTTAAAATGAAACTCTTTGAAATCAAAGGCAGATGTCAAAAAGAAAAGCACAAATAGATTTTAATACATTAATATTAACATCTTTTAAATGTGAAAAAACATCCTGAAGAAAACTGAAATGCAAAGGACAACCAGGGGAATTGCAAAATAAAGGGTCAAAATGTTAATATCATTATATGTAAAAAGCCTTACAATGCAAATTTCTAAAATGAGTGCTCCAGTAGAAAAACGAACAAGCTTCAAGGACAAAATTAATTTTAAAAAAAAAATTTGAATGACCAAAAAGCATAAATAAAAATGTTCAATCTGAGTGTTAGAAAAAGATCCATGAAAATAAACAACTTGTCAATTGCCAAAAGTATAAAAATATGCATGTTTATATAAACTCTAGTGCAGGGCATGGGGAAAGAGGCAATTATACTTCCTAGGAGTATAAAATGTTAAAAATATTCTAGTGCACAATTTGACAAAATGTAACAAAGCTCTTAAAAAGTTTACAAAATTTAATCTAGAATGTCCTAAACAATGAAATGATCCTCACTAAGTTTCACACAAAGATAACCAACTTAGAATTTTTTGTACAGTAGATAGTTAGAGACAAAATAAATGCTTAATAAGAGATTGGGTAGCATATAAAGTCCTTAAATTTGATCTCATAAATATTTACTGACATATAAGATATTCCTGAGTGAACAAAAGAAATTAGAAAATACACTACAGTAGAATTTATTTTTTTATGAGTAAACTCTATGTAAGTATGTGCCTAGAGGGGCTCTTAAGGACATAGAGTTTATCATTTAGCATAAAATTATATATATTTAAGTTAGTCTTCTATTCCATAATTTATGTTTTATAAATTTTTAATAACAAATGTAGACATATGTATTTATTTCTGTAATGGAGAAAATATAGTTGAAACTATAAAAACATGACATATGGAAACAGTCAAATCTGGTATTGAGAGCCAGTTTTATCATCAACAATCTTCTTAATCCCTTTAACACTTAAAGTCCTTATCTAATAATAGCATCTATATTATAAAGTCATATATAGTAAATGAGATACGGCATGAAAAGTACTTGAGGCAATGATTGGTACATGGTGAGTATTCAATAAATATATGCCTTTTCAGTTTTTGGACATCATAAAAGCGTTAAGAGTCTAGATGTTAGGAAACATGTCTTTTGATTTTAATATTATGAAGTATGAAATGTCCAATTTCCTTAAGTACTAACTTTTACAGTTGATATCTCTAACATTTCACTTTGACACTTCTTGTTTTCTTTTTATTGTAAAGGTACATCCTCAGTCTTTCAAATACATGGTTTGGCTTATGATTATCTCCCAAAGTATTTTTTAGAGCAATTTTTGTGAAACTATGAATAAGTCAAAAAATTCTTGTTATTTTTGAATATGAGTCGTGGAACCAATGAAGCACAGACAGATCAAAATATCAATGAAGTGTTTGGGAAGGATGTGGCTACAGTACATGGATGGTTCGAGAAGTTCCATTCTGGTGATTTTAATCTTGAAAATGAGCCACGTGGGCAACCTGAGACCAAGGTGGATAATGATGAGCTGAAAGCTGTAGTAGAAGTGAATCCATCTCTATCTTTGTATGAATTAGCAGCAAGGTTTGATGTTACTGTTCCAGTAATATTGGACCATTTGAAACAAATGGGCAAGGTAAAGAAGCTGGATAGATGGGTTCCGCATAAATTTCATGAGAGTCAGAAGAGAAATCATCTTGAAGCTTGCCTTTCTTTGCTGTCACAACATAAAGGCAAACCATTTCTATACCATATTGTTACTTGTGACAAAAACTGATTCTTTTTGACAATCACAAACATCAGCACAATTATTGAAGAAAGATGAAGTGCTGAAACATAGTCCAAAACTGAATATTCATCAAAAAAATCTACTGCTGTCTGTTTGGTGGTCCAGCACTGGTATTATCCACTACAGCTTCATGAAATCTGGCCAGTTGATTACAGCAGATGTCTACTGCAACCAATTGTATGAAATGATGAGGATGCTTGCGATTAAGCAGCCAAAATTGATCACTAGAAACAGGCCAATCCTCTTGCAAGACAATGATCCACCACATGTCTCACAAACAGAGCTGCTCAAACTACAGAAGCTGGACTTGGAAACTCTCTGTCATCCACCATATTCACCAGACATTGCACCAACTAAACACCACTTCTTCCAGGCTTTGGACCACTTCTTGAAAGGAAAAAATATTCAATTCTCAACAAGCTGTGCAAAACGCCTTTGGTGATTCCATCACCACTCGATCTCCAGGCTTCTTCACTGCTGGCATAAAGAAGCTACCATTAAGATGGCAAAACTGTGCCCATAGTTTAGGGGCATGCTCTGATCAACTGTACTGCTTCTTGTTTGAGACATAATAAACTAAACTTCTGATTTGAAATCAGATTTCGTATTTAATGACCTAACATCTTTGGAACCTCAAGTAATATAAAGAACAAAATAATTTTTTGTGGAATGGCAGGAAAACTGAATGCACGGTACAAAAAGTATGCTCCTGCTACATTTAATGTCTTCACCAGAGTCCCTACCCTGATCCTTTGGATTCTGCCAGTCCTTACCCAATTTTTCATTTATGACTCTAAATCTGATTTTTGCTTTATGGAACTTTTGTCTTTACCTTAATTAAGTAATTAATGGTTCCAAATTTTGTTTTCTACCTTGGGCTTTAGTCATCCTTGTATGCCAAATTATATGTCCATTTGACCAAAGTCCTTCCAGCATAACCATTTTATTTCTCTGTGCTAATCCTCTATCAGAAATATGAGAAAGATATTCATTCATAAGTAGCGAGAGAGAAATGCTAACAGCATCGATGTGTCAGAAGGATCTTGCCTAGCTCCAATCAAGAAGAAAATCCATGATATTCCTGAGAGATTCTCATTTACAAGCAGTGCCAACAACCCTGTCAGATCATCAAGCAGAAACTTTCTTTTATAGAGGAAAAAAATTTGTCCCCAAAGGTTAAGGCATTTGTCCATGGTTAAACAGCTAATTAGTAAGAAAACCCAGTTCACGTCTTCTTATTCCCAGGCCATGTCCTTTTCACCATACCTTGCTTCTTTCGAGGTATTAAAAATAGACTCAATGCTTCTAAAACACATTGCTTTTGTTTTTAAAATAGACAAGATTTCTGGTATTCTAGTTCACAATGCCTAAGGCAAAAACTCAACCTCACATATTTTTTCCAAAGAAAATAAAACTTAGTTTAACTTTAAAAAATCACAGTTGACTAATAGAAATTTTGCCTTCCACATGATAGATTACGCAAACTTCAGCGCAGAGCTTTCTTGTGGAAATACAGACATATTGCACATATTCTAGATGAACACATTGATGACCAAAGTAAAAACAGTTATGCAAGATCAAATGTTATATTCCATGATACTTTTACTGAAAATCCAATGTATGTAGAAATATTATTTTACATACATTTTAATATATAAGAGCAGTACCCTCCAAAAATAATGATCTCAAGTGAATATTCTCTGATGGGGGATAATAGATTGAGAAAAATCTCTTGTGAGTTAGATATTCAGTGGAGAATATTTCACCTGTAGATGACAGATCATGCTAAATAGTTGAGTAAAAGACACAGCTTTGAAGCATTGAGAATCTTTTGACATCTTGAAGCCTTTGAAATGGTGGCGAATTTCTAAAGAGCCTCACTTTTACCTTTTCATAAGGACATCAGATTTGGCAGTTCCCTGTCAATTTCTCCATCAAAAGGAAATATCCACAATGCTTACGTTAAAAGAATTATCTCTGAGAATAACTGTAGCAGACTCTTTATGGTAACAATCCTATAAACATGATAAATTTTTTTTTCAGTTAAACTATTTTGCAAGGTGATCTGCATACACATTACCAAACCCTGATATAAACTCAGAAATGGTTTGAAATAGACAATGTCTTCCCTTTTGAAATACAGAGTGAAATGATGATAATTTAAATAATACTCTGCAATGTTAAATATAATTACATAATTTTCAAATAAGGCTGAAATGATTTCAAAAGCAAAATTTCACAATAAGGAATATATTGACAACTTTTAATGCTATAGTCCAGACACACAAGAATGCAAACTGCAATCTGATGAAAGATCTCCTTCCTCCTCTTGGCATCTAACCTAATTATATTTCCTAGAAGTAATTATTGCCCTGCATCTACGACATGAAGATTTAATCATGTAAACATTACCTTTGGAGAAATGTCCCTCTAAATAAACACTGGTAAACATTTAAGATGTGATGAGTAAGGAAAAATCTTCACATAGTAGAATAAACAAGTTATTCCAGATAGTTATTATTTATAACATGTCCTATATTCCTTCCCTTAGTTATGGCATCACCCTTCCAGCTAACCACACAAAAACCTCAGTCCTCCTTCTACCACCAGTTCACAGCTTCCGGTCCCTACAATATCTCCCCAGTCAATCCTGTCTGCTCCAGCTCTAGGGCCTTTGCCACTGTTCAGGTTCATATCTTATCTTCCCAGGGTTATGCAATAACATCCTTTCTGTTCTCTCTCCTTTCAGGGTCATCCCTTTCAAATTTCATTTGCTAAACTGGTCATAAACATTTTGAATAAGGGGGTTCCTTTACAGAAAAAAAGACTCAATGTTTTCATTATTAAGAAATTATTTCATACTAATAAGTTTCTTCCTTAATATTTTTTTTTCAGATTTATACTTCTTCTTCTTCTTTTTTTTTTTTTATTTCAGCTTATCATCATGGGGGTACAAAAGTTCAGGCCACATACACTGCCCATGTCCCGCCCATCCCCCCGAGTCAGAACTTCAAGTGTGTCCATTCCCCAGACAGTGCGCATTGCACTCATCATGTAGTTATACTCCCATCCCCTCCCCCCACCCCCCACCTCAGTTTGATACCCAATTGGTGTTATTCCCAAATGTGCACTTAGGTGATGATCAGGGAAACCAATTTGCTCGTGAATATATGTGGTGCTTGTTTTTCCATTCTTGGGATACTTCACTTAATAGAATGGGTTCCAACTCTCTCCAGGAGAACCATAGAGATGTCGTATCTTCGTTATTTCTTATAGCTGAGTAATACTCCATGGTATACATATACCACAATTTACTAATCCAGTCATGTATTGATGGGCATTTGGGTTGTTTCCACATCTTTGCAATTGTGAATTGTGCTGCTATAAACATTCGGGTACAGGTGTCTTTTTTATAGAATGACTTTTGGTCCTCTGGGTAGATGCCCAATAATGGGATTGCTGGATCGAAGGGTAGGTCTACTTGAATCTGTTTAAGGTATCTCCATAATGCTTTCCACAGGGGTTGCACTAGTTTGCAGTCCCACCAGCAGTGTATGAGTGTTCCTGTCTCTCCGCATCCACGCCAACATGTGTTGTTTTAGGACTTTTTGATAAAAGCCATTCTCACTGGAGTTAAGTGATATCTCATTGTGGATTTCATTTGCATTTCCCTGATGATTAGAGATGTTGAACATTTTTTCATATGTTTGTTAGCCATTCTTATATCTTCTTTTGAAAAATTTCTATTCATGTCATTTGCCCACTTTTTGATAGAGTTGTTTGATTTTTTCTTAGTGATTTTCCTGAGTTCTAAATAGATTCTTGTTATCAGTCCTTTATCTGATGTGTAGTATGCGAAGATTTTTTGCCATTGTGTAGGTTGTCTTAATTTTTTTTGAAAAACTTCTAATGAACAGCTCTTTAAAGTCAAACTTTTGCACACATAAAATTAATACATAAACACACTCATAAAATAAAACACTTTCAGAGAGAAGCACTGAACACATCAGGGTTTATAGTTAAGCTAAAAACTGCATGAATGCAATTAAATTAGTTTCTAGTGGTATTTAACTTAAAATATTGGATGACTATTTTAATATGTCAAAGAAATTGTTTGTAGCACAGGTCGTTTAAGCCCAAGCAGCAATAGTAATATAAAAGTAATACTTATAATTTATCTATAATAAAATTATTTTTTACCAATAGCAGTAATATTTAATTCCCAATTTCTTTTATCACTTTGTAAAAAGGCATTTAAGAACTATTTCAAGCAGCAAGTACCAATAATACAATATTTTTTCTATCAAAAATATAGTTTGGATGCTTTATTAGAAGTTTATATTATTTTCATATTATTAATAAAAGAAAAACACTATTTTCTCATATCTTTGCTTACCTTTTTTTTTAGAAAAAGTGATAAAGATGCAGTTCATTTTCTAGCTACTGTACACAGATGAGAAAGGAATAGATAAACTTAGTGCACTGGAAGTGGTCCCCAAAATATCTATTGTGGCTTCTGAAGCCTAGTATTGAAGACAAGCTAGGAAAGAGAAGATTTTTTTTTTTTTTTGCCCAAATAATAAGAATAATGAGATATTGTAAATTCTCCTGTAGTAATTAGGACAACATGTTATTGTAGAAATTTTCAAACTATAGGATGATTATATGATTCATTTTTACACAGATAAGGAGAAGCATCCTAGAGAATTGTTCTGATAGTAATAATTACCTTGCTATTATAATGGTAATCTTCATATTGTATGAGAGTAGAAATGAAGAAAGAAGGTAGACAAAAAGTCCGAGAAATTAAAAGTCTTTATATGAGAACATTCTAACACTTGAGGATTACTAATATCCCTAAAAGGTACATAAGTAATGACAATGCCATTGCAAATATGAGTTAATTAAGTCCAATGCCTTAACTAAGTTAGTGTGATGTTAAGAAAAGATACTAGCCTTATTCCTCCTACCCTTTTACTCCCTTTGTCACATGCAAAATGGTAAGCATAGAAGGAGATCTAACTTGGCAAAGAACCAGTACTATTTCCAGAGTGAAGAAAATAGTTTCAACTTAGAAACTTTTAAATCAACATCTGAATACACTATCACAGTTTTGTTTCACAACATTTACATGACGCACCAGTTTACAGGAAATGAAAGTTGTGAATGATTTGGTCTACCTGTAATGGGAAACAAGGTTTATAGATGCAAGGTATTTTGTCCAATATATTAGTAGCCAACAGGAATGAGTTCTAACAGACACTAATGTCCTGAACTGCCTGTATAATGTTTCTGTGTGTCTTGATATACAGTATAAAATGGCTCTGCTTCAAAAATATCCAATATTTGCCTACAGAAAAAAGTAATCAAATTACCCCAGAGTCATATAATCACTTATCGGTGACCAAATGACTCAAGTCCTTTTTATTATCATATAAATTAAAGTACATAAGAGAAATGATGTTTCGTTTAGTTTCTCCATCCCAGGAAGAAAGCCTTCAAAGATAGAAACATTTACGACCCAGAAATGATTTATATTTAACATGGAAATTTTGCAGTGAAAAATATAACATCAGGTTTATTTCTCCGTTGAGTGAGAATTAAAATACTACAAAAATACAGAGCTTTCACTTCAAGTACCATAGGTTATTTCTGAAAAATAAAAAAGAAATATCCAAAGTGCACTGTATATGAGGTACTATATAAATGTCAGCAAAAAAGAAACAGTTAAAAACTTATAATGATGACATTTTTATGACAAATTTCATAATGTTAAATGTATATAGGGACTGTAACATAGATGATTTAAGGGACTGGATATAAGGGGAAGAAAAGAAAGAAAGAAAAAGAAAGGAAGGAAGAGAAAGAGAGACAGAAAGGGAGGAGGAAGGAAGGAGAAAAGAAGGAAGGAAGGAAGGAAGGAAGGAAGGAAGGAAGGAAATCTAAAGACATTTATTTTTCCATTTCAAGTTTGCAATACTATGGTGAAAATATTTTGAAATATTTAACTGACACTGTATGGCATACTTTCAAGTTTTAAACAATATAAAATAGTTTTAAAAGTTTTTAATTTATATTTTTTCAGATCATGGCACACGTAACTACAAGAGCATCATTTTGAGTGCCTTCATTGACTCCATCTTTCCCTCTCCACAATTGTAAAACACCTCACAAGTCTTTTTTGTTAAACTTGCTAACTTTTATTATTGTTCTGCATTACATTTACTTTCAACGATCATATCTTTCAGATGTTCCATATTGTTCTCCCTCCTCCCTTTCCACGAATCTTCCTGCCTTTGTCAAGCTCTCAATCAGAAACACCAATGAGCAAGAGCCTGCTTCAAATAGATACACACAATCACCCAAATCATGATCAACTGCAGCTGCCCTTTTCATTTCTTTTCACTGGCCCTGCCCCATCATTCTCATGTCCAAAGCTGGCCTTCAACTTTGAGAGGCTTCAATTGTAAGAAGCATCCTAACTATTTATCTGAGACCCCACATTTCAAACACTTGCGATAGAGAACTGCTTTAAATCCTGTCTCACAGAGCATCAAGGTCCACCATGTATGTACAGAGAAATACAGATGGTGACAGACAAAGCTGAAAGCATGTGAGTACATCACGGAAGTCAAAATAACAGTGGCTTTCCATCTGTTAACATATTCATATTTACCTCATTTTCCCACAAGTACTCCTCTTCACTTTCCACTCACACTGGCAAATCTCAGCAGGCAGTGAGTGGTTGGCATCTATTTTCATCTTGTAGTACTTCTTGAGTCTCCATTTTCTAAACAGCATGATATTATAAAAACAAGTGCCAAGGACATATTCTAGCCCCCAAGAAATGTTTGAGTATTCTCACTCCTCAGCAATTTTTAGTTTAACTGCCCCGTATTTGTGAAAAGTGTACCTGCTACTTGTCTGTTGGCATCAAAACCCTTGAGAAATAAATCTCCTCTGATCAGTAACTGTATCATCCTCATTTTCATAGTTTTAAAAATAAATTTTGTATAATTATTTTAGTAAATTCAAGAGTAAAGAATAGGAGAAACCTTAAACTTAAGAGTAGGTATATGGCTATGTAGATATTACTCTATACTTCACAGATTTATCACTTTATGATTTTTTTGAGCTAGCTATTGTCTTTTGCAAAGTTTTGGCTTTATCCTACCAAATCATATCATAATTATTATATAAAAATTATGAGCCAGGAATTAAAAATAAATAGACATTTCCAAAGGATTTACTTTCACGGACACAATTAGATGTGAAACAATGCATATTGGTTTTCAGTTTTCATACAATTATAAAGAGATAGTTTACAAGATTGCAAAATAAAGTGCAACATTCAAGTCCATTCAATAGAGCAGCATTTGATGACCAAATGGATTAATCAAAAGGAATGTCATGAATTAGTGCTTTAAGAGCAGGGGACAGATTCAGAAAAAAGTGCAGAGATGTTTGTTAATTTTATGGAAAATTCAGTAACTAAAAGTTTTCTTCAAATTACCCATGAGTTCAATACTATCTATTAATTTTGCTCTCCTGCCTGTTATAAAATTCATGGAGATTTCTGTAGTACAGAACAGTTGTTCAAATTTGACATGGGAATGCCAAGTTAACACTGATGTGTTTTTTTCCCCATTATTACTCTTATGTGTAAAGGTGTTTCAGAAAGTTTATGCATTCATCATCAATTCACATCAAAAACACAAAAATCTCTTCCTTTAGCTATGGACAATAACTGCTCAGTTTGAATGATTGCTTATTTCATCTCAGTAACCTCTTCCTAAACCAAAACTTGAGAAAACAAATAGTATCACAGACCTTGTTCAAAATAAGGGGCACAAGTGTTTTATGCAATGCTGCGTTATTCAAATGCTCCTCATATGTGTTCAGGTGTATCAATATTACTGTGGGTGATCCTGATGGAGATTCAGTAGACCACATTCAATGAGATAGAAGGCTAGTCCATCTGCATCTGACTTTAAGGAGATATAGCATTTTCTCATAACATGGAATATGGGCAATATATTATCAAAATTTATACCTTGGGTAGGTTACCAAATACTTTGAGACTTAATTTCCTCATCTATAAAATAAAAATTATAAAACATAATTGATAGAGTTGTATGAATTGAATGAAACACACAGTAAGTGGAAAAAGTATGGCACAAGAGAAGGCTTACAAAAAATGAAAACTTTTTTTCATTACTATCTTAATTAAATATTCACAGTTAATATTCACATATTCCTAGCACTTTGGGTTCATTATTATGTCACCTAAATGATCTCCTTCCAGAATGGAAGAAGAGAAAATAAAATAAAATAATTATTTGAGCCTGAGATTTCTTAATGACATTTTAAAGTTATTTATTTTTAAATTTGAAAGCAGTACCATAAATAGAAAATACATAACTCTTTACTTACTATTTCATAAATATTAATTAATTGACAATTAACTTTTCTTTCTAGCTTTTCCAAAAATTCTTTCATTTAGTTTTGGCAATCATCTCAAAAACATTCATTAGAAAAAGTCTGTATTTGTGCTGCTTCTGGAAAATGAATTAGATTTTAAATTATCAGTTATTTTCATATATCGTACAAGAATTTTTTGCCCATGGAACATTGCTACAGTAGGAAAATAAAATTATTGGTGGGTTAGGAATGATTGTCTGAATGCTGGCTGTCTTTATAACCTTGTAGGAAGTATTTAAATACTACCCAGCCCTGGGGGCTCTCTGGGTTGTCTCAATGTTTCAAGCCATTTGTTCTTTAACCTGGTTAGATCACTGTGTATTCTAACTACCAATGCATATTTTGGTGAATCCAGTCAGTCACCAGCACTCTTGTCAGTCAGATGTATGAGCTGACATGTGAGATTCCAAACCAACCTGATATACTTAGGTCAGAGAAGGAATAGAATCCCTTAAATTTCAAAACTACAGTAAGTAAAATCTCTTCATAAGCCAATTTTTGCAAAGCAAGAGACATAAGCTTACAAGTTACTTCTCCCAAAGAAGTAAATGATCTGTACATTTTGTTCACAGACTGAAGGAAATCATTATGCTCTTAACATCCCACCTTCTATAGTTCTACTCCTTTCTGTGTGTTGTGTGACTGGTTTAGAGATTACTTAATGCATCATGAAAACAAATGCTACTTCATTTATAAAAAGGATGAACATAGACTTTTAAGGGAAATATATTAATGAATTAAAACTACATAAAAAAGAACAACAAGGAGAAAACGAACATAGGCAAGAAATGAAAGAGGGAAGAACACATAAATACAAGTAAGTCATGGTAAAGGTCCTAGTCTGTTAAGATGGCAAAACTGTCTTGATAGTGTAGACATATACTTTGATTAATAGTACTGCTTCTTGTTTTGAGATATGATAAACTACACTTTTGATTTGAAATCAGACATTTCATATTTAATGACCTAATCTAATAATTAATCCACTCTATACAACAGAGGTTGACTAGAAAAAATAAGGAAAAAATGTGCCATAGGAAGCATGCATATCATAATCAGCTGAAATAGATGGTAGCATTTCCTCTCAGCTAACTGGAAGTGTCCCTTATATAAAGGATAAGACAAAGTTATGATCTGATACTTGACCAAATGACATAAATAGAAAATGTAGTTCTTCTTGTGCACCACCCTGAGTACTCTCTCAGTTATGTATATCAATTCTGGTATTTATTCTAATGCAGGTTTTGCAGAAAAAGAGATGTGGACAATTCAAGTTTCTTGTTAGGCTACAATGATTTTAAGGACTGACAAGATTTAACAACATTATAAATGGATGAAAAGAAACTAATGTTTCTCACATACACACACACACACACACACACACACACACATTAGGACTACAACCTTAATGAGAACTAGCACTTAGAAAACTTAAAGACATTTTAAATGTTTTTATCTCCAAATGGAATTCATTAAGTTATGGTTATATATTGAATTCATGATAATTTTCTTTTGGCACATATGAAAGGATTCACTCACTTATATACTAAATTGAATAAGCCTTTTGGTTTCTATTTTATCTCTGATCATCTTACCCAAAGAATTGACAGCTAACTAAATTAACTGAGAAGAATAACAAGACATTCCTTAAATGCTGTTGTCTTTGGCTGCCATTTTACTTTCTGCTCTCCATTTATTTGGTAGAGGTCATATGGTCTATGAAATGCCTAAACCGGGCAGTCAAAAGAAAAGCAGCAAATGACACTGATAACCCAAACACTATACTGCATATACAATATTTGAATAATAAAATTTTAAATTTTCCAAGGTTTTTAAAATGCTACTTGTCCACTAAAAATTCTGTAAGCATTCAGAACCATTACCATCACCATCTTATGAAGGGAAAATTGATGCAGCAAATGGAATCCTGCCAATGTCACGCAAGTGCTCAATGAAAGAGCTGGGAAGCACTTGGTTCTCTCTACATCTTATGAAGTTTTACTTTGTCTTCAGGTCTCCATGAGACAGGTTTTTCTTTCTTACATGGCTCTAGCTAATCATCAGCATTCTTTGTATTTTGGTGGATTATTTTCTGAAAATTTTGTTACTTTCAAGATCAGAAATTACTCAGCAGTCTTCATACTCTATGTACTTTTTGTGGGAAGGTGACTATATGTACCACTTTTAGTTTGAAAAACAAAAAGGAGACAGTGATGGCTGCTTTAATGAGAAATAGTATGTCAACAGTATGAAAAGATCTAGTCACCAAACAAATGCCTACAACAGTGAGACTGGGAAGCCTTTTTGCTTATAAACTATGTAGAAATTCCAACTCATGGGGTTAGCTAATATGAAATGGTTTTGAATTCTAGTTTTTTTATGCTTGTTACTGTTATTTTTTAAAAAATCACTCTCCTACTTGCAGAAAGTTGAACTCTACTGACTATTGTTAGAGGAATCATTTTCAGTAATTTGAAAACATTTTATTTAAAGAAAATACTATTGGAGAAACTAAAGAAATGAAAGATCTGAGAAAAAGAACCTTATTTTAAATACATTTCAAGAAAATAAGCCACTTTTCAGTAACTGATGACTGACAGCATCTATAATAACTCTTTAAGAACTAAATGAAGATTCATTTTGAAACCAAATCAGATGGTGTAGTCTATCTCTTCTACACACATTACATCAACTCAATAATTACCAAATCTCATGCTCACAATGTTACATATATTTGCGGGAATAAAAAAGAAATGCTTAAAAGCAGTAATAGAAGCTACAATACAACCGTTAAATTGAGTGAGGAGCCAAGATGGCTTACTAGAGACATCGCTTGACCGACCGTACCTGCGAAAAGGTAGGATATCGAATTGAGGAGAGGGGAGAAAAGTCACAGCTCAGGTGTGGATCACAAAAAAAGACGGCAGAGATGGCTGGGACCCCATGGAGAAAAATTGTAAAACTGAGAAGGAAGAAGATAAAGAGAAGATTATCAGCAAGGATCAAACCCAGACAGGACTGGAGCCCAGTGCAAGGGTAAAGGGGGGAAGTCCCCTCCCCCATACATGCCTTTGGTGAACAGTGGGCCACTAAGTTTATCGAAGGCTTTTCCACCCTCCATGAGCCAAGGTGCAGCAGCAAGTAAGGAATAGAGGGGTGAACTAGTGAGCTCCAGGAGTTTGGGCATCCTGTGAGGAACTCCCACCAGGACAGTGCCACAAGAGGCCAGAGTGCCAGTTTTCTTCCAACCAGAAAATTCCTCTAATACATCTCCCTTAATTACTGCAATTGAGAAAGCAATTTCAGCTTGGGCTGACCAGGAGCTATGATTCCCTCCCCTACCCATTACAACAGCAAGAGAAGTTTGAGCCAAGAAGATCACAAACAGTAGCTTCTCTCTGGTGGGTGTGTACCCCAGGCTGAGGTCTACACAGAGTTTGGAACCCACACCTCTTTCCTTGAGGACTTGTGGTGGAACAGGGATGCACAATTTGAGAACTCCCTACCCGTCAGCATTTCCTGGTACCAAATGCCAGTGGCTCAGATAAGCAAGCCAGTTCCAGTGCCCCCTGGACACGAGAGGGGTGCAGGGGTCTGCATGGGAGAAGCCTGGCAGCTGGACTTGCGTGGCAAGGAAGCCTGTGTAGACATAGTCAACAGAAGAGTGTGGTGGAGTGCTGAGGAACAGGGATTTGGGAGTGCGCTCATCCCATCTGCTAGAGAACTGCCATATTGGATAAGGGTGTGGCATTCAAAGAGGAACAGCCATGCCTCAGACTTTTGGGATGGCCAGGTGCTGGGGCCTCACCCCCCACTCATTACAACAGGGAGAGCAGTTTTGTGTCAAGAAGTTCACAAGCGGTTGCTTCTCTACCACATGAGCATGCTCTTGGCTGAGGTCCCCACAGATAGAGGGGCCCACACCTCTTCCTTTGAGGACTTGTAGTGGAACATTGGTGCACAACCTGTGAACTCCCTCCTCGCTGGTGTATCATGGAGACACATGCTAGTGGGTCATATCTGACATAGACCCTGGGTTGGTATGACAGCTAGACCCGGGTGGTGAGTGAGCACATGTGGACTGAACTGACAGGAGTGTGTTGCGGGGGTCTAGTGAGCAGCAATTTCGGAGAGCACCCGCCCCTTGCCACAGAAAAACTGAGCTACTTGATAAGTATAGAAAGATCCCAGCCCCAGGCCTTAGTATCCAAGCATTTAGAACCCTTTCCCTTCAATAGCCTTCAGGTTTGGAGAGCTTATCCTGATTCTCTTACCAGTATCTCCCCCTAGTGGATGGAAAAGCAACTTCTGAGCCATGCTGAGGCTATTGAAAGCCTTTCAGGCTCCCACAACCCAGCCATGAACCGCCTTGCTTCTCCCCTCACTTCAGTGGTGGTAGAGATAAAGCAACCCCCTGAGAGCTACAGATACCCTCCGAAAGCTTGGGGCACTTGAGTAATCCACCTGGGGGACCAGAGCCTAACATGCGCCCAAAAGAATATCTCAGCAGCTGGCACTTTCACACAAACATCAGCCAATGACAGGAAGAACAACTTCATAGCTCATCATACCATCTTCCAACTCAAGCAAACAGGATGTGGCTGACTTGTACTCACAAGTACCACCGGCCATCTCTAAAATTAAGCTGGGGGACCCAACATAATTCACACCGCTGGGAAGAGGTGAAGATAGCAGGACAGAGGCAACTCAGGTGGATCATCAAATCTGCTTGAACATCCCACAGGCAACTTGAGACCAGCACTCTATTCTTCTCCCTGCCACAGGCAGGGATTGATCTTCAGGGACATGGGACTGGCCCAGAATCCAGGTCTAGTACCCCCAGGACTCGACTGAGAGGACAGATGAGAAGTAATCAGTAAAAGAATTCCAGCAGTATGAAAAATCAGAGCAAAAGGACACCCCCAAAAGGAAACAACAACTCTTTACAATGGATACCAACCAAAATATTGAAATGACAGATAAAGATTCCAAATACAGATTATAAGGAAGCTCAACAAAATACAAGAGAAAATGGAAAACTAACACAAAGAAACCACAAAAACAATATAGGAAGTGAATGAATAATGCACTGAGGAAATCAAATTATAAAAAATTTCAAATAGAACTTCTGAAAATTAAAAATTTATTCAAGGAAATAGAAAACATAGTGGAAAGTATACAGAATAAATTACACAGGGCAGAAGAAAGAATCTCAGAACTTGAAGACAACTTCTTCAAATTAAACAAGTCAGTAAAAGATAAAGAACAGAAAAATAAGAGGAATGAACAAAGCCTACAAGAAATATGAGATTATGTAAAGAGGCTAAATATAAGAATTATAGGTATCTCTGAGGGTGAAGAAGAAAACACAAAAGGGTGGGAAAACCTATTTGAAGGAATAATTGAGGAAAACACCATGGTCTTGCTAAAATTATTAATACATATACACGTACAAATAGCTCAACAAAAACCTGGGAGATTCATCGCAAAGAGGCAATCACCACAAAACTTAGTCATCAGATGGGACAAAATCAACACAAAGGAGGAACTCCTGCAAGCAAAAACATCAGGTAACGTACAAAGAAAAACCCATCAGGTTAACTGCAGACTTCTCAACTGAGACCTTACAAGCCAGAGGGATTGGGGCCCTGTCCTCAGGCTCCTGAAACAGAATAATGGCCAGCCTAGAATTTCATATGCTTCAAAACTAAGGTTCTAACATGAGGGAGAAATAAAGATTTTTTCAGACAAGCCAACATTGAGAGCATTTGTCAAGACCAGACCTGCCCTGCAGAAAGTACCCAGAACTGCATTATACATTCATTGATCAGCACAAGGGACACCCGCCAGAGTAAAATCACCCAAAAGCTAATGCTCAAAGCCCATATAAAATAAGGCTCAAGAGGTAAAACAAAGCAGTAAGTTTCTACCCAGGAGTATGAACAAAAATGCATCCCACTTATCAATTCTTTCAATAAATGTGAATGGCTTGAATTCCCCACTCAGGAGACATAGGCAGACAGAATGGATAAAAAAATACCATCCAAGTATCTGCTGCCTCTAGGAAACACATCTAACCCAGAAGGACTCATTCAGACTAAAAGTGAAGGGATGGAAAAAATTATTCCATGCAAATGAAAGTCAAAAGAAAGATGGTGTAGCCATTCTCATATCAGTACAGAATTCAAATCAACAATAGTAAAGACAAAGACAAAGATGGTCACTACATAATGATAAACAGAGCAAATTAATAAGAAGACATAAAATCATAAATATTTATGCACCTAACACAGGAGTACCAAGATTCATAAAGCAAACCCTATTAGATCTAATCAAAGTAATAAACAGCAACATTGTAATAGCCAGAACTTCAACACCCCATTAACACAACTGGATAGATCCACTAAACAGAAAATAAACAAACAAACACTGGACTTAAATGGGACTCTATAGCAAATAGTCCTAACATTTATAGAACATCCCACCCCAAAACTACTGAATATACATTCTTCTCATCAGCACATGGAATTTTCTCTAAGACTGATCTCATCTTAGCCTACAAAACATGTCTCAACAAATTCAAGTAAATACAAATTATATTATATATCTTCTCAGACCATTGTGGAATAAAAGTAGAAATTCACTCCAACAGAAATACTTAATTCTACACAAAATCATGGAAATTAAACAACCTACTGCTGAATTATTATTGGGTCAATGAGGAAATTAAGGTGGAAATCAAAAGATTACTCAAATTAAATGACAAAGGGAACCCAAATTATCAAAATATGTGGCATTCAGAAAAAAGCAGTCCTAAGGGGAAAATTCATAGCCTTAAATGCCTACATCAAAAAGACATAAAGATCACAAATCAGCAATCCAATGAATCACCTCAAGGAACTAGAAAAGAAGAATCAAACCAAATCCAAACCCAGCAGAAGAAAAGAAATAACTAAGGTCAGAGTAGAACTAAATGAAATGGAAAAAAAATTATACAGAAGGTTAATGAAACAAAAAGTTGCCTCTTTGAAAAAATAAACAAAATCGATAGACCTCTCACTATATTAACCAGAAATAGAAAAGGATATATTACAACTAATACAACAGAAATACTAAATATCATCTGTGAATATTATAAAAATTTCTATTCACATAAACTCAAAAACATTGATGCCCACTGTCATCACTTCTATTTAACATAGTGCTGGAAGTCCTAGCTAGAGGAATCAAGCAAGAGAATTAAATTAAGAGTATCCAAATGGGTAAAGAGGAGATAAAACTATCACTCTTTGGTGATGATATGATCTTGTATACACAAACCCCTAAAGATTCCACCAAAAGACTCCTGGAATTGATAAATCCAGCAAAGTCTCAGGTTATAAAATCAATGTACACAAATCAGTAGCATTCCTGTACACCAACAACAGTCAAACTAAGACTCAAATCAAAGACTCAATACCTTTAACAATAGCTATAAAGAAAATAAAACGCCTAGGTATATATTCAACCAAGGAGGTGAAAGATCTCTACAAAAAGAACTACAAATCACGGAGGGAGGAAACTGCAGATGATAGAAACAAATGCAAAAACTTATCATGTTCATGAATGGGCAGAATCAACATTGTTAAAATTCCCATACTACCCAAAGTGATTTACAGATGAAATGTAATCCCCATCAAAGTACCAATGTCATTTTTCGCAGATCTAGAAAGAATAATTCTACACTTCATTTGGAAACAGAAAAGAGCCCAAATAGCCAAAGTAACATTAAGCAAAAGGAGCAAACTGGAAGCATCACTTTACCAGACCTTAAGCTATACCATAGGGCTATAGTAACCAAAGCAGCATGGGATTGGCACAAAAATAGAGACATAGACCAATGGAACAGAACAGAGAACCCAGATATAAAACCAGCCACATAATGCCATCTGATCTTTGGAAAGCAGACAATAACAAACACTGGGGACAGAATCCCTATTCAATAAGTGGTGCTGGGAAAATTGTATAACCACATGTAGAAGACTGAAACAGGATCTATTCAATAAATGGTGCAGGGAAAATTAGCCACATGTAGAAGATTGAAACACGATCCAAACCTCTCACCATTCACAAAAATTTATTCAAGATGGATAACAAACTTAAAACTAAGACATGAAATCACAAGAATTCTAGAAGAAAATGTTGGAAAAACTTTTCTGGATATTGGCCTAGGCAAGGAATTTATGAAGAACACTCCAAAGGCAATCACAGCAACAACAAAAATAAATAAATGGGACCTGATCAAATTAAAAAGCTTTTGCATAGCCAATGAAACAATCAACAGAGCAAACAGACAGCCTACACAATGGCAACAAATATTTGTACACTATACATCCAATAAAGGGCTAACAACCAGAATCTACAAAGAACTCAGGCAAATCAGCAAGAAAAAATCAAAAATCCCATTAAAAAGTGGGCAAAAGTCATGAACATAAGCTTCTCAAAAGAAGATAGACTAATGGCCAATAAACATGAAAAGATGCTGAATGTCACTAATCATCAGGGAAATGCAAATCAACACCGCAATGAGCTATCACTTAACTCCAATGAGAATGGCTTTTATCAAAAAGTCCCAAAGCAATAGATGCTGGTGTGGATGCAGAGAGATAGGAACACTCTTGCACTTCTGGTGGGACTGTAAACTAGTACAACCTCTATGGAAAATAGTATGGAGATTCTTCAAAGAACTAAAAGTAGAACTACCATTTGATCCAGCAATCCCACTACTGGGTATTGACCCAACAGACCCATAAAAATCATTTTATGAAAAAGACACTTGTGCTCCAATGTTTATTGCAGCGCAATTCACAATCACAAAAATGTGGAAACCACCCAAGTGCCCATCAATTTATGAGTGGATTAAAAAAATGTAGTAGATGTATACCATGGAGTACTACTCTGTCATAAAAAAAAATGGTGAACTAGTATCTTTTGTAACAACTTGGATGGAACAGAGCCCATTCTACTAAGTGAAGTATCACAAGAATGAAAAAACAAACACCACATGTCCTCAACATTAAGGATGTTGCAACTAACCAATCGGCACACATGTGCACAGATAGAAGTTAACCTCAGCGGAAATCAAGCAGGTGGGAGAGGGAAGAAGGGAATGGGTGAAATCATACCTAACAGGTACAATGTACACTATCTGGGTGATGGGCAAACTTATAACTTTGACTAAGCAGGACAAAAGCAATCCATGTAAGCAAACCATTTGTACCCCTGTAATATTCTGAAATAAAAAAAAGAAGTGTTAAATTGTAGAATTTTAAGAGGACAGGAATAGAGTATAAGAATTTATAAAAGAAGAGAATGAAAAATATAAAAACATAAGTGGTAATGAAGAAAATTAGATGAGATGTAATAAGCAAAATATCATCTTGTTATGGGAATTCTCAAGAATCCCCTCTAAGGGTCCCATGATTTACTGGTATTCCAATAGAATGATTTCACCTTATGGGAATGAGATTGCTGGGCTGAATGTAGATGTCTCTTCCAGTGCTAAGCTTCATATAGGCAATAAGAGAAAAGAACATTTCACAAAACCTGTGACAAGATTGCTATCAAAAGTCCTCTTTGTTTAGGAACTATTCATGATCTGTTTTTTATTTGTCTGTTAAAGAACTGGAAGAGTTGGCCTTTGATTTTCTGATAGTAGGTAGATGGATAGATAGAAGGCTAGATATTATAGATAAATAAATCTAATCACTTGCTAAATATAAAATGATTTTCAGGAAATAATTATAACAGAATGTTAAGTAGAAATTTTTCTATTATCCTAGAATTATAACTAAGGCCCATAGTTAAAAATGAAATTCATTAATTAGCCTATATTCTCAAGCAATGTGCAGGAGCCTCAAGTTGTTATCAAATGCTTTTTACAGAGTATATAGAGTAGGGCCCAGTTGGCCCTATTATCATCAAACACCAATACATCAACCCCTCCTGAGAGTTTCTTTCAAAGTCTTATGAAGAGTTCAGATTTTACAGTGAAATCTCAAATTAAAAACCTTTGAGATTCTTTTTCCTCTCTGAGATGAAGGGAAGAGGGGAACTTTCCCCTATTTACATCCAAGTAAAATGAGGCACCAATATATCAATCATGAAGTTTAAGGGTGCCTACAGGAAGGAGAGACTAGTTAGTACTTCCTTTCCTAGAATCTCTGCTTAAGCAAAAGACGTCCTGATCAGCTTAAATAAGCAGACTTCATAATGACAAACATGGAGGTCAAAATGGGAGCTTAAGAAGTACAGGGTTTTTTTTTTGTTTTTTCTTTCTTCAGCTTTATTGGTGACCTGATATATAGCCATGGCTAAGAAATAATTGTCTGTTTTCTCCCCAGGAATATCACTGATATGATAAATATCTGTCATCAGTAAATACTAACTTTAGACAATTGTTATTTTATGTGTATGCTATGGTTGCCAGTCTGATGTAAAGAAAAAGATGTTAAAGCTATTATTAACTTTCAAGGTATGCAACAGTTACCTTTTTAAAAAAAATTCTCTAACATAAAAGTGAACACATTTGACCACAGAATGGGGATAGTATTTCATACATTCATGGTAATATCCACTTTTCATTCAATAAATAAACTTTTCTTCTATTTATGGCAATGATATTGTCTAGAATGTGAATAAGATCAGAAAGGATGTTTGTCTACAGAGTCTCGAGCAATCTGTGACCATTCAAAAAACTTTATCCTCTTTGAACCATGAATCACAAATATAAATTCCTCTTTTCCTCCAATGCTTCTTCATGCCAAGAACTCCCAAATGAATCTAATTGTGTACTTGCTTCCAACTTTCATTTAGTCTTTAATTTTAGTCTTTAATTTAATATTAATATATTAACAATGTTTATTTTGATGCAGAATGAACTCAAGGTGCCAATCAAATGTGCTATGGTTCTAGTCTCAACAGCTAACAAAATAGACATGAACAGAAGGTGAAGATTATTTTTTCACTCAATCATCTCTTTAACAAATATTTATTAAGTTTCTATCTTATTTCATTACAATGTTCAAGCTTGGTTCTACAGACAATACAAACATGAATGAGACAGATTATGCTTTAGATAAGCTTACAATATCAGTGCTCATAAGATATTATGTGCATGTATATATATAAATGTGTATTTACATGTGAGTATATATATCTGCATATATTTATATATATGTATCTATTTCTCTCTCTCTCTCTCCTCTCTCTCTCCATATATATATATATATATATATATATATATATAAAATTATGATTTCAGAGAGAAAATGGGGAAAAATGACAAAAGAGACTCCGAGACAATGTTTTGTACTTTAGTAGAAGAAAAGATCATTTATGGCTGGTTCGGTTTCCATTCATGTCAATAGAGGTTATCGTATAAGTTAATATTCATCACCATAGGTAAGTGAAACTATGATCAATTTCAGACCACATTATTTGCACTTATTTTTACTTTGACAGGCCAGACAGATATTTTTAAGGACTGCATTGAATGTGGTTCTATTAGTAACATTATCCAAAACATATGAGGAATTTATAAAAAATGTCTTGAACTCCACCCAAAACTGTAATGAATTATATAAGCAACAATAAAATTATTATTTCCATTACAGTAGGTTTACGCACTATGTGCAGTCTTTTAGCTCATAATTAAGGTGTGTCAACCATATCTTAAAAGTACCAAACAAAAAACCTGAATAATACTTATTTTACATGAATCTAGAGATATTATTTTTAATTTTCTAATTTTCTCCAATACTGCAGACATTTACTTTTTAATTGTTTCTTAAAATAAATTTTTAAAACACTATCACTCTTCTAATAATATCTTATCACCAGAGTCAAGATAATAAGTGCATAAGTATTGTACATCTGGCTTCTTATCATTTGTTAATTCCACATTTTAAACTATCTATGAAATATATAATATAATTTTCTCAATATTTTCAGGTAGGACTCTAATAAGAAGCCAAATATAGAGTACTTAAGATTTATTCAATTATTTCTCCGTCTCTCAAAGATTTTAATATACATGTAAAATATTTTTAAATTAAAATATTTCTGGGACTCTGACATAATAAAATCACCTAAAATAGATTTTTAATATTTACTTGTTTAATATTAGTAACTCTCAAATATTTTAAAATTTCCACTATGGCCAGGTGTGGTGGCTCACGCCTGTAATCCTAGCACTCTGGGACGCCAAGGTGGGTGGATCGTTTGAGCTCAGGAGTTCAAGAACAGCCTGAGCAAGAGGGAGACTCCATCTCTACTAAAAAATAGAAAAAAATTAGCTGGACAACTAAAAATATATAGAAAAAATTAGCCGGGCATGGTGGCGCATGCCTGTAGTCCCAGCTACTTGGGAGGCTGAGGCAGTAGGATTGCTTGAGCCCAGGAGTTGGAGGTTTCTGTGAGCTAGGCTGATGCCACAGCACTGTAGCCCAGGCAACAGAGTGAGACTCTGTCTCAAAAAAACAATAAATAAATAAATAAATAAAATAAAATAAAATAAAATAAAATTCCACTATGGAATATTTTCCTATAAGATGATACTTAAATATTCGGTTTATTTTTGTCATTACCAATGCATATAATATATCCAATGGAACTTCTGATTTAACAATTTTAAATATAATATACAAGGCTCTAAAAAGAAGTTATACAGTTATCTCTTGAATGTCTATTCAGGTAGACATTCAAGAGATAATATAGATGGCTGTGTGACATACGCAATTGAATTTTATAGAAAAATAGGAAATGTTATATAAACTTAGTCTTCCTGAAACTCATTCCATAATGACCATAGTTTGATCTCTGTCCTATGATTTTGAAATTGTAGCTGATGGCCACATTCCCTCAAAGCAGCCAGAACAAAGCCTTTAGAAAGACATTTGGCAATATTGCTGTGGAAAATTAGGTACTATGCTGCTTGGACTTTATTTATAAATCCCCCACAGGTAATTGCCCTGTAAATCAAATCAACCAAGTTTGGCATCAGACAACTTTATTTTCAAATAATATATCCCCTATTTACCACCTTCAGTGTTTTCAGTAATTTTATTTACTCCTCATAGCCTCAATTTTCTATCTCCAAAATAAGACAGAACTACTTTCACAGAATGTTATTTGGGGTGCTTAAATGTTATTTTATATCTAATGTAGTTGAATAACTATTCAAGTATTTCTCACAGTACATGTGTTGAGGATGGTGATCATTCAATAGGACAGAAATTTTTTATTATTACTTCAGACACGTATTTCCAGATTGCTTTTCAAAGAGGGTAGACAAATTTGCATTCTCGGCGGCAATGTATGTAAATGTCCATTTCATTGTTATTTAAAAATCATTGGGTTTTAATGAAATATTATTCACCCATAAAAAGAATGAAATCCTGTCATTTGCAACAACTTGTATGGAACTAGAGGGCATTATGTTACATGAAATAATCCAGGTACAGAAAGACAAATTTCACACATTCTCATTCATATGTGGAAACAAAAATTTTAAAAATTGAAGTCATGGAGATAGAGATTAGAATGCTGGTTACCAGAAGATGGGAAGGGAAATGGGAGGAGTGGATAGAATGGGGATGGTTAATCAGTACAAAAATACAGTTAGAATGAATAAGATCTAGTATTCTGTAGCACAGTAGGGTCACTATGGTAAAAAATAATTTACTGTATATTTTAAAATAACTAAGAGTAAAACTAGAATGTTCCTAATATAAAGAAATAATAAATGTTTGATGTGATGGATACCCCAATTACCCTCATTGGTCATTACACATTAGATACATGCATCAAAACATCACATGTACCCCATAAATATATACAACATTTATGTACCCATAATAATTAAAAGTTTAAAAAAGTTAAAATACCTCATTTTTTAAACCTGTGTTAATTGAGGGTTTGAAAAATTATTTCACTCTATTTTAATTTTAATTTCTTTGAAAATTAGTGAGATTGAATATTTTTTCAAAGGTATATTTCATATTTGGATTTTAATAAATTGTCTCTTCACATACTTGGTACATTTAATAATTGTAATATATTTTCTCATTTTATATAATAAATATATTAATAATTTGTCATACTTTTTTATAACTGGGCCAAAATTTTTTGAACCAAATGAATGAACAAATACCATGAGTAATTTTTAACATCACAACTAGTTAGAAAAACGAAAGATAATATCCTTAAAACCTATTCATTTGTTACAAACTTTTAACTTTTAGTTTTGAAAAAATGAACATAGAGAATTTAAGGAATTTTAAAAGAAAGACATCTGATTTGCATTAAAATCAGCGATTAAGTACACAGAACTATTCATCATAATTAATTAATGTGTGTGTATATATACATAAAATATATGTATTTATATGTTAAATATTTACAAATTTAATACATATAAAATCTCAGTAACATGAAAGTGTTGAAGTTTACATGAGTTATTGTTTCTACAGGTTATTTGGGTTTCATAAATTTAGAAACCATTAAAAAATGTTCACTGAGAATGAGATTTGACTAATCTTGAGATTTTCAATATTGAGTCTTTTAAAACACAGATTCAGTTAAAAAACAAGTCATTCATTACCACTATTGGCTTAGTGAGGGATCTTGGACGATTCATTGAAATCAGCCTGTACTTCAATTTAATAAAAGATTTAAAAATTTACATTGTATTCTATGAACATAACATGCTCCAGTTAAAGCAACACGATATGAAAATTTAAATTTAATAATAAATTTTAGTGTATAATTTCTAGTGTTACTAGAGTTCTTTTCCTTTTATAATTACTTTTTCAGAACCTTCCCTTTAAATTGTGATGATCTATAATCTAAGAAGTACCTGTTACCAGATTAGTAATTTTTGTTGTATGCAAATTTGGGCAGCTATACATTTTGCAAGGTTAGAAGCTACTGAAATTTAAAATAAATCACAAACACTGACTATTCTTAACTGTTAGTGTAAGTCAATAGAAAAATACAATGCAATTCACGGTAATTTATTTTGCATATTACTTTTCGGGTAAATATTCCTTTAAGTAAGGATCAGGTATAAATTCTGTTTTGTGCGCTCTTTCTGAAAGTTGAGTAATTATCTAACAAGCTCCACATGGGAGGCAGAAAGCAAACAACAGAGGGAACAGAGATGAAAACAGGGCCACTGAATAGGAAACTTGGTATGTTAATTATAAATCTCTGACTTTTCTATGAACATCTGGATACCAGCGTCTTCTACGTGTACTTTTCTTTGTTGTATGTAATTCTTTTCATTTCCATGGATTATTCTGAGGCAGGTATCCCCTCTTATCAACTCTAATTATGTGTGTTGCAACCTGTTCACTGAGCTAATATTCCTACAGTAAAATGCTGAGCAAACGGTAAAATAATTCTTTTTAGCATGAAGCCGTTACTAGAACAATATAGGCCTTGAAGACCTTTATGTCTGAAGTTAGGTTGTGCTATTATGAAGAAATCCTCATCCTCAGAATTTAGTGTTAACAAGTATATGTGCTCGCAGTGCCTTTCCACCATGGTAGATACAAGAAAAATGGTGCTTCAAGGCAACAGAAAACTTTCTTTCAGGAAAGGATATATTTAAGACACACTCTTAAGTCAGAAAAAAATAATAATAATGGCATTTCTTAAGTTGTTATTAAATGCCCTGGAACAAGTATTTCCATAGCAAGAGGAGTATGAAATAAAGGGGCACAATGCTTAGCAAAATAAAAATATTAGGAAACAAACATTTCCATTCTTGCAGTGAAAGAAGGAAAAATATATAGTTATAATGGGAAAGATTTCAGCATAGCAGTTTTTGGCATATAAATACCCTGTGTATCATTCCATATCTTGGTCTGAAGATTTTTTTAAAAAAAGCAATTTCATTATTTATTGCCATTACATCACCATTTACAGTTTATTAAACCACGGTTTATGAAACATGTAGCTAAGATGGAGTCATCCAAGAGTTTAATATTTAACTGTTTTGGTACTTTTTCTTTTCTGTAAGATTTCTTTTCATTGTTATCATGTACTAGTACATTCATACCACTCCAAGATAGCTAATTGTAGTCCATATTTGAAACGAAAGGAGTGTGTTCATTATTTAGGCATATTTCTTCCTAATTATCTCAGTTGGAGTTGGTCCACAATATAATGGAACAAAGTTGCATAAAATGTACCTGGCTGTCTTCCCACTGACTGGTCTTTGCTGGATTGAGATATTTTAGAGCCATAGCAAATCCTAGAGTATTGGGGATATCAAGGTGAGCATTATCCTTTGTATGCAGATCTTGCATATCTATTTCTTCTATTGGGAAATATTTAAAATTTATTTGATATTTTTTGTCTAAACACAGTTTTATCTTCTCCTATTTATGCAGAATTACAGTTGTGGCTACCAGTAGCCACAAAATTCATAAACACAATTCTTCCCTATTCTTCTAGCTCAAGAAAGTGTTTTACAGATGTAAGCAGGCAATTAAACTATTTTAATGTGCATTGCTAGAGTCTTAACAGTGGTTGTACTACAGCTCCCTACACTATCAGCTTATATAACTATAGCTTCTAGCAATAGAGATGAGCAGAGACTAGCTATTCCAAACATAATGAGGAATAAATGGCACAACAGGAGCACAACCTACCCTTATCTTTTGATGAGTTTTTATACTTACTAAACCAGGACATCCAGGCTCTCTGCATCCAGAGAAGAGACAGTTCATAGGCACTGCAATTCCATGCTTGAGATTTTACAAACAGATTTTCATTTTCAATCAGATTTAATTTATTCCACTACAACGGTGCATTCTCTCATTTTGTGTCCTGGCATTTATCTTTGTCCAGATAACCACAGGAATATATGCCCATATTTAACTTGAAGATGAAAGAAACTGTGAAATTTAGTAGATGTTGGAAAATACACCGACACTAAAAGTGTTTAAAGTGATTTTTTTTTTAAAAAAAATCTGCAAGTCTACTTCCACTGGAAAATTATTTGCAGATTTCCACAAAATAGTACGATAAAATATACAGGAAAACATGTATAATCCCCACACATAAATCTGTGTCTCATCCTCTTTTAATTTAGGGCAAAAACTATGTTGCATGCATGTCCTCATATCCTCCTGGTTACTGAACTCCTTGGTTATTTTAAGTCTTTTGAAAGGTAAATTAATCCTGTGACTAAAGGACCATTTAGAGGCCTAAACCAGTAACAGGAATCCCTCCTCAATTTAGATTATCTTGGGTATTATAACTTTAACCAGGACTCTTCTCTATTTGTTGAGATTAAGAAAATTAAGACTACAAGAGAATATCAAAAATGGTAGCTAAAAATATACAGTAATTTAGATAGTTGAGCTAAAAACTGAAATAAAACTTCATTAAAAATAAAAATTTGACACTTAGCACCAAGGTCATGTTATCCAAATACTACTTGCCTCTTAAAAGGAACCGGAGCTTTCTGGAGAAGTAGCAGACTTCTGGACTATGGGAGAATACATAAACATTGAGCCTGGGACATGTGCCGGCAAACACAGGTACTGTCAGAATCCAGCAGAAAGGGCTCCAACTCGTCTAAGATGCAGTAATTTTAGTATTGAAAGGAATCATGACTACAATTGATCAAAACACATGAAGCATTTAAAAATCCATATACTCACAGTGGTACCAACAAAGATTAATAAAACCAACTCATTACAACTCAAGTTAGAACCAGCTTATTATATTCAGTGTTCATTAAAAAAAAAAAGAAAAAATACAAAGCATTCATCATGGATAATGAGGGCGAGTTCTTTTTTATTAAATATTTCAACTATTAATACACAAAGAGTAATAGAATTAGAAAATCGCTGTTTTGCAACCCTAATGAAACAATAAATGCAGGTAATGATCATCAGTGAATTTTGTTAGATGCAACATTGTTGGGGAATTTATAAAGCAGAAATAAAGGTAACAATCCCTGAAACTACTAATGAATTTTACTATCACTGAGAGTGGAATACCCAGATATTATGTGCTTCATGATATGATATGAAATCAAAAACATCTGAACTTGAATATAATCAAACCTCTGAATATAACTACCAGTTTACAGGTAATAGATAGTAGCAGAATACATTACATGACATCATAAGAAATGACTCAGTCAAATCCAAAATGTAGAACATTCTATTGGACAAATAAATCAGTTTCTTAATAACTCAATGGCATTTCAAAGAAAGAGGGTGGAACAAGGTGCATTATGGAATAAAAAAGACATCACCAATAAATGTAGTAAGTAGACATTGTTTGGCTCTCCTTAGAACAAACCAAGTCTGCTAATACATTTTAGAGCAAATCAGAGAAGCCTGAATAGGAACTAGATATTAGGCACTATTAAGTATTTTGTTAGTATAATCATGATGTTAAATTGAGTACTATTTATTATGAGTTTAACTGTGTCCCCCCAAAATGATATGTATGAGTTCTAATCCCCAATACCTCAGAATTTGGAGGGAGAGTATTTATAAAGGAAAAGTTAAATGAGGTCAATTAACCTAAAGTTAAAATGACTTCATTAGGGTGGACTCTACTCCAGAATGACTGATGTCACAAAGGGGATGGTTTGGACACAGAGATTGACACACAGAAGGAATATGATGTGAAGAGACAATGGAAAAAGATAGCTATATACAAGCCAAGGAACAGTTTCTCAACACCTTCAGAAAGACAGCCTTGCTGGAACCTTGATTTCAGACCATGAGACAATAAATTTCTGGTGCTTAAGTCATCCAGTTTTTTTGATGACAGCCTTAGCAAACTAATGCACTACTCAAATATCCTTATTAGCTGGAAATACATTATGAAATATTTACACATGAAATGACATGTGTGAGATGTCCATTAAAATTGTCTAGCAAAAAAGTGAAAAAGAAGAAATGAAATAAGATTAGAAGCTTCATAATTATTGAAGCTGAGTTATGGGTATATAGGGTTAATTATACTATGTTGCTTTTTTTGGTGTGATTTAAAGGGTCCATTAGAAAGGTTTAAAAAAATAGAAAATAAATGCATAAAATCAATGTTTGGGATTAAACATGAACACACTGCTGAAATTAAGGCTGTCTTCCAGAACTACATTCTGCCTCATGTGTATAGAACCAAAGCGCAAACCAAAGAACTTAGTCAAAGAAATGCCACTCATTGTCTTTATCATGATGATTTATATCTCAATCCATGCCTTTTATAAAGTTGATAAGCTAACTCTAATAACTAACTTTCTGAGAAAGCTTTTTATAAATACTATGAAAAGAATAGAAATATTTTATAAATCCAGTAAAAAAATACTAACTATCAAAGACATCTTTTTATACATACTATAATATTACAAATATTCCTGGTGCTTCAGGGAAAGATAGCGCACACACACACACACACACACACACACACAAGCCCCTCTTAACCTTTAGAGATTCCAATTCATCCTCCAAGTTAGCACTTAGCAATCTGATGTTTCTCCATTGTAGTACAGGCTATAGTGAGACAAAGTAGACTTTTTCACTCTTTTAAAAATATGTACCTGAAAATAAATAAATAAATAAATAATAAAAATATGTATGTGAAATATAAAGCTGTTTTTAAAATTTATTGATGATCAACACAGTGGATCCATCTTGGTTTCATGTAAAAAAAAAAATTAGTTCTAGGAAAAGCCAAGGCGTCAGAGAGCAAAATGTATATTAAGCATCACAAAGAAAGAGAGAAAAAGGGCACATTTAGGTAGCTTAGAAAAAGCAGTCCTAGACAAGGGATATGATTGACAAAATTAACTGAGTCACTACTCTCTCACAATACTATCTCAACCTTTTCTTATGCCTTTATTTTGTCCCTCCTGGTTGCCAGTACCAATACATATTCTTTGGAATATGGCTGAGTGATACCGATGTTCAAGACGCCATTTATCATCTTAATTTTCACTGCTTACCCATGACTCTCTTTAAAAATGTGATTAGACTATATTCAGTTCATGAATACTTAGTTCTAGGTTTCCTCTCCAAATAAGGGATCTCATCCTTTATAGCAGCGGTTCCCAAATTTTTGGTACCAAGGACAGGTTTCATGGAAGGCAATTTTTCCAGTTGGGGAGGGGGGTGGTAAGGGAGGTGAGGTTCAGAGGCGGAGCTCAGGGAGTGATGAGAGCCATGGGGAGAGGCTGTAAATACAGATGAAGTTTTGCTGGCTTGCTTGCCTACTGCTCACGTCCTGCTGTGTGCCCAGTTCCTAACAGGCCTCAGGTGGTACCAGTCTGTGGCTGGAAGGGTTGGGAACTGCAGCTTTATAGAGCCTAGCACCAAAAGGAGATGTATAAAATGTGCAACCCTAAGACCTTCTTACTAACTTAGCATATTACCTGGCAACTTTATGATGCTATTTCATACAGCTGAGTGACACAATACTTAATGATTATTCTATAATGAAACTAATATATCTGGGGTTAAAAGGTAAGAGAGGTCATGGACAAAATTACTCTAAAAAATCTAAATGAACTCTTTCAAAACTTTGGTGTTTTAATTGCTCAGTAATTCCTTTTCTTTTTAACAGGTAGCTCCATAATTGTTTCTTGGATGTGAAAATTATTTTTGAGTACTGAACTATGGACTAGGAAACTACTGTAGCTCACCAGTTTGTAACAGTAGGTAGGTAATTGTATACATATATATAGAGAGAGCAAGAGATCCTATTATATATATGTGTACATATCCAATGTTCATCTTCTCCATCATATTAAATTACATTATATTATAATATTGTAAGGTGGAGTGCAAGGATGATGTCTGTCTTGTTCATGCTGTATCTGTAGTCTTAAGAGTCCATGTTGCATGAAGACCTTAATAGACATTTCTCAAAAGAAGATACACAAATAGCCACCATGTACATGAAAAAATGTTGAAAATCACAAATTATTGAGGAAATGCAGATCAAAGCCACAATGAGACACCACCTCACTCCAGTTAAAATGGTAATTAGCAAAAAGACAAAAGAAAAGTGTTGGCAAGGATGTGGAGAGAAAGAGACACTTACTTGCTATTGGTGAGACTGTCAAATAGTACAGCCATTATGGAAAACAGTATGGAGGTTCCTCAAAAAATTAAAAATAGAACTACCATATGATCCAATAATCCCACTACGGCTTATATATCCAAAGAAAATGAAATCAATATGTTGAAGTGATATCTGCACTCCCATGTTTAATGTAGCCCTATTCACAATAGCAAAGATATGGAATCAACTTCAGAGTTCACCAACAGATGAATGGATAAAGAAAATATGATATGTATACAAAATGGAATACTATTCAGCCATAAAAAGAATAGAATCCTCTCATTTGCAGTATACAAATGAACCTGGAGAAAATTATGTTAAGTGAAATAAGCCAGACAAAAAAAAAGAAAGGTATAACATGATCTCAATCATATATGTAATCTAAAAAAAAAAAGTGACTATCATAGAAACAGAGAATAGAACAGTGGTTACCAGAGACTTGGGAGGGGAAGAGGAAGGGAGTACTGGGGAAGGTTACTAACAGATACAAAGTTAAAATTAAATAGAAGGAATAAATTCTGATGTTCTACTGCATGATAGGATGACAATGCTTAATAGTAAAATACTGTGTATTACAAAATAGCTAGAAGAGAGGCTTTTGAATGTTCTCACCACAAAAAAAAAAAAAAATAAGTACAAGAGGTAACTACCATGATTTGGATCATTATATAACATAGATATGTATTGAAATATCAAATTGTACCCCATAAATATGTACAATTACAATGTGTCAATGAATACATAAATAAAAACATTTTTAAAAGAATGCCTGTTACATCACTAAGCACTCAATAAATATTAGTGAAATGAAGAAATTAATTAATGTGTAACTAATCAAAGTTGTTATAATCCATTCTAGTAAAAAAAAGAGCACTAGGAATTTTTTAAATTGTTATTTGCCAAATTCATACTAATTCATCCTTTATTTTCAGTTAAGTCCCAAATTTCAACTAAACTGCAGTCTCCTATGGCATTAATACAAAATATATGGAGTCATGTTGACTTATCTATGGAATAATTCCTAATCTGTAAAAAGGCCATTATGTATTATGCAGATATCTATTATGTATCTTGCTTGCTGATTTTTCACTCTGTTGAACCTAACTTTAGGAAAATAATAATCACTTTACTCATGCATTCACTGAATGAACACTAAGCAGAATTGATGCACAAAGCACACTCTTCTCAATGACACGGGAGAAAATTATGAATAGGGCAAAGTTCTTGTTATGGGTGAACAAAAACCTACCTTGTAGGAGAGAAAAGATATGGACATAAATAAGTACTAAAATGCAAAGGGTACTAGTGATGAAAGAGTATAGACAAAGAATTACGGGCGTTCAGTAGAATTTTATTGCCTGAAATGATCAGCATATTCTCTATGGGAGTAGTAGCTTTTGAATATGAAATGTCTGGGGAAATGGAGTTTGGATTTCCCCAAGTTGAAACTTTCAGTTTAGAAAGTCCTTTGCATAAAAATAAGTTGAGAAAATAAGCTCAGTGTAATACCAATTGTAAAGAGTGTACAAAACAGACCAGATCTGAAAAGGGGACAGGACAGGATTTCACAGATCCATGTTTGATTCGAAATAAAAAAGAGCAGATAAACCTCTCACTTTTAGTGTCTTTCCAGTAGCTATAACATGTTAGCTATAGATTATCAGAAACTGAAAGAAGAAAGGTTTTGAATAGTGATTTCAACTTTTCCCTGGTGATGTAAGTAACGCATTATTCCTTCAGTATTCTTCTTTATAACTAAAGGATTCTTCCCAGATAAAACTGCCATGGGTCTTATCTTCACTGTCAGAACTGCCTAAATAATTCATACAAAAATTTTGTTTCTGCTGAGATTATGTCAATAACTGAAGAAAATTAAATTTTGGCTTGAGATCTCTCAGTGGATTGCTTGGGTTGCTCTATACTCTACTGCAACACAGAATCCAAGAACTGAAGCAGTGATTGAAGCAGGATTCCAAGTCTAATTGTAGTCCAACTCATCCTCATACATGAATCTCTCTACACCTTTCTTGACAAGTCTTGCCTCAATCTGAGCATCACTAGATATCTCTGACAACCCTGAAAGAGAATTCTATTTGTGAATGGCTCTATTTCTTAGGAAGTCTCCCTGACACAGCAGAGCAATCATTTCAATTCTCTATGGAAGACTTCCACTATAAGGATGATTCCTTTTCAACATGGCTACAACTCAAATATTTGAAGAGTTATGTCTCCTATAAATCTTCTTTCCAGACTAAACATTTCCAGTTCCTTAAACCATCTCTTATACAGTTATTTGCACTACTTTCATTGTACTCGTCATTCATTATGGAGCACATTTCTGTATGCTCATGTTCTGCAGATGTCTAGAATGGATGACAAAGAGAGTTTGACCAATGCAGAATAGTCAGGAACTATTACATTATCTATTATGAACTAATCATTATACTAAACCAGTTTGGTATTTAGCTAACCTTAAAACTTACTACTGGTCCTTCCTTCCTGTATAACTGTTAATACAAATAACAACAGCATGAGAAAATTAGTTACTTAGAATTATCAGGTTTTTTAAAAAGTCATTGTTTGTATGTGTGCAGTAAAAATTGTGTCTAAGAAAATGATTTCATATTAATTCTTATTCAATTTCATCTTAACTGCTTCATCCTATTAATCTAACCTATTGAGAAAATTAGTGCATCCCAATCCTATACCCAGATAATTCATCACTGTTTTCTTTATTTGTGGATTTTATCATTATTCTGTCTGTCAATCTCCCTTTCAACATAATGAACAAGAATTTCTAAAAGGACAAGATTGAAAACTGAACTCAGTGGAATATCACTAGAGATTTTCCCCCGGGGTGATGTACTTTCATTAATAAGATCTGATGTCCAGCCGTTAGATAGATTTCTATGAAGAAAATTGCATTATTGAGGGCAACACACATGCACATATGCACGCGCACACACATACACACACACACACACACACACACACGGGAGAAAATGAGAAAGTAGTTGTCATTTGTACAAGCAGTCTGAAAAAACAGAAATGTCTAGATGAGAGAGAATTTATTCTACATTGAATAACTGAATAGACTATGATACAGAAAAGATAGAATACTAGAAGAAACTTTGCTGGGATGGGGTGTGGTTGGGTACAGATATATCTAGTGAAACTCTTGGAATATTTATTCTGGAAATAGGGAGAATGAGTTAAAGAGATCAGTTTGGAAATTATAGGCATAGTGGTGATCTAAGGAAGTGATTCAGATCATTTAAGGAAACTGAAGTGAAGGCACAGTTCAGGAAGCCCTTGTATTTCTAGAATGCTGCCAATGAAACATGGGAGACTGCAGCAAGGACTGTGCCCAGCAGATCCTTGAAGGCATGGCTGCCTCCAACTAGCTTTCAGAGGACATGGCCACCTGGCACAGCTACAGGTGTGGGATTTCAGCCTGGGACAGCTGTGGGACCCACTGAGAGACCTTCTTGTCAAGCTGTGTGGGTGACAGTCTCACCCCAGTGAGCCTGGAAGGCAGAGAATTGAGCCAAAGAGGATTATTCCTGAACCTTAAAATCTCATGGAGTTTGTCTTGTAGTTTGGAGTTAGGGTCCACTATGCCCTCTTTCACGTTTCTCCCTTTTGCAAAGCAAGTGTGCCTGTCCCCTTATGCCTGTATTTTGGAAGCACATAACATGTTTGGTTTCACAGGTTCATAGCTAGATAGCAATTTGCCTCAGGATGAATCTTACCTTGAGTCTCACCCATATCTGATTAAGTGATATTTAGATGATACCTTGGGGATTTTAGACTTTAGAGCTGATGATGGATGGAGTTAAGACATTTAGGGCTTTGGGGGTGTAATTAAAGTATTTTGCATGTGTGAAATAGACAAATTTCAGGGTACCAGGTGTGGAATGCAATTGTTTGAATATTTGTGTCTCACCGAAATTCATATGTTGAATTCCTAACTCTCAGTTGTGATGGTAGTAGGAGGTTGGGCCTTTGGGAGGTGATTAGGCCATGCAGGCACAGTTCTCATGAATGGGATTAGTGCCCTATAAAAACAGGCCCCAGACAGCTCCCTCACCTCTTCCACCATGTGAGGACAAAGCAAGAAGACGGTGGCAGTCTGTAAACTAGAAGAGGGTCCTCATCAGGCACCATGATCCCAAACTACCTGTCTCTGGAACTGTGAGAAATAAATTTCTGTTGTTATAAGCCACCCAGTCTAGGGAACTTTGTTACAGCAGCTTGAACTAAGACAGAAATATACAGGAAGAAATAAAGAAAATATAGAGTTCTTCTTGTTTAACCTTCTCTAAATAAGACTACAAAAAGCCTTTTTGGTAGCAATTTTACAAACCTCACCTATTTTGGTTTTTAGCCCTTTTAATGCTAGCTTGAGAGTTGTCTACAATTTTATTTTTCTTGCTTAACTCAATGTGTTTTTTAAAAATTTGAGATAATCAGTATAGTGTCGAATAGTCGTGTTGCTCCCTTTAGTTATTCCTCCTCCCTCTTTTCTTCCTGGAATGAAAGACTGATATTACCTAGGTGATATCAGGATAAATGGGAAGCCTTCCAGTGATTTCCCGTTAGGATTACGATAAAATCTAAACTCCTTTGTGGTTGTTGATAAGTCTTTATAGGAGCTGGCTCCTGCCTCTGATCTCATCACATTTTACCTTCCATCAAATGTGCCTTCTTTCCGTCCTGTCCTGCTCCTACATATTCGGGCCTGAGGGACTCTGCACTTGTCATTTACTCAGGCTGGAATGTGATTGCTTTGTTCCTGCAGTTTAGACCTCAGCTCAAATATTATTTTCTTGCCATAGAACTCACTCACTATGTTAGTTAAAGCAGCTTTCTCCCAACAGATTGTTACTCTTTAACCCATTGCCTAGTCTTAACTTTTTTATGGCAGGTATCATTATCTACAGTTTTCTTATTTCTATGGGTTTATGTCATGTCTACCAACCCACCTACACATGTTAACTCCATGAAGGCCAAGACTATATTTCATTCATTAGTGCACCTTCACATCCTGGAATAGTGACTAGCAGGAAAAAGGCCCTCAATAAACAAATATCAGTAGAATGAATACAATGAATGAATGAAGACAACTTATATGTTAGTCCTAAGGAAACCTCATTATTACTGAAAAGGAAATTGAATTTTGAAAGACTATGCCATAAAGCCAGCATCAAATATGTTTATAGAAAAAATGTAATCATTTATAATGCAGAAAGCATCTATTAGATAAACATTTTAAAAATTTTTATATGGAAACAGTTAATATTTAAGAGGTGGTTTTGTTTGTTGCTACTCATTTTTTGATTGTTCCAATTCTAATGGATCTAAACATGACATATTTTCCTGAATATAAAAATTGTTTCTATCAACTTATTATTTAAAAGTTTTGTGTATTGCACACATAGAAGAAAAGAAAGGAAAGGTGGAAAATAAACACAGACCACAGACACACAAACTAACCCATTTTTAAGCTAGAAATATCAATGTAATGATGAAGCAGTCAGTTCCGATAGTAAGTCTATCTTCATTGTATTGAGTTTGCAGGAGGGGCAAGAAAATAGTGAAAAACAAATGATGAGAAAGTCTTCAGGTGAACAAGTTATTGATACACGTAGGTCTAATTGTCAGAGAAGTTTTTGTTTTGTTTTTAATTTTATGATGACCACTTGCAGGCCAACATACCCCAAATTGTTCTAGCCATCTTGAATACATAAATGCAACAACTCCTAAATAATAAAGCTTTGGTTTAGCTAGGATAAGTCTTTGTCAAGAGTCACAGAGCTAGTATATGCTACTGTGTCATGAGACATCATGAGATTACTGAAAACTGCCTAGTGAACACCATGTACATCAATTCACCTAATATTTTACTTTCTTTGTAAGTTCAGCTGACATACTTGGACATGTAAAAATATTAAAGTGTAAAACGTTTTCTGTTTATATATGACTCAACCTTCAATAATAAATCAAAATTAAATGTGTGACATAAAAAAGGTGACCTTGAAACTATCCGTTGTAGATTTTTCTTATGATTTTTTTACATTAGAAAATTCACAAAAGTATTTTTTTATATATAGCAGTTCACTGGATATAAACATTTCATATGACCTCAATTCCACTATAGTTCAAAATCACTCATAAAGATTCAAAGAGACCCCAAAATTAGCAGACTATAAAATCATAAATCAAATTCTCCACTTTACTTACTAAAATGGCATCAACCTTTCAAGTGCCAAAGATTTGAATGACTTATTAAGAGATGTCTTGTTCTGTAGACATCATAAATCCATCGTAGTCCATGCCAAGGTCCATACTTAACAGTATTTCAACTGTGAAATACTAATTTAAATCCACAGTTCAATGATTTTCTTAAGAGATGACAGCATAATGTTGAAATTATTGATGTCAGTCTCTTACAAAGCAGATTCCCTACAGAGCCACTCAAAATCCATGTTTTTCTCTCACTGTGTGGATGTCAGCCATCTTTGAGTTGAATGAAAGAATAGGAAGAAAATAGGGTCCATGTTATAATACTTAACATATGTTCCTTTCTAAATCTCGACCACAATTCAGAGCTGAACTCTGAAACTCTGCTATGTTTCTACACAACACCATAAAAATTTGACTAAATGGCATTCAAGAAAAATTTTAACAACATTGTAAATTTCCCAAATTACCACGTAATTTATTTCTTGTACATTTGGTAAAAATTGTGCTCTTTTCCTATTGTATATGGTCATTCCATGTTTATAGTGTATGCATTTATTTCAAACAAATTTAAAACATTGGATGACTTTTACAGAAATATATTTCCTAGGTAGTGATGAACTAAAGCTCATGATGAGAAAAAACATCAGCTAATTGAAAACAGAAAATTTAACAAATTATATAGAATATTCACTCAAATTCTTCAAATATTTATTGAAGACTTTCTATAGCTTAATACCAAAGTGAGTAAAACAGTAATAGTTTATGTATTAATGGAGCTTACAGTGAAGGAAGTATTCTAAAACAATCACCATAATATATATACGGGATAATTATTTTGTGCTAGAGCTCCTGATGTAAAAAATGTTGGGTCATGTAACCCTTTCCCATTTACTATTTTTACTGACTTTATTTCCCATATAGAGAAACAGACTGATAATTTGGGAGGTCTCAAAAAATGAACGAATGAATGAATGAATGGGCAAATAAGCATTTCACCAGTAACAAAGAGCAGAATCAATCACAATGTAAAAATTTCCTAGCATGTAAATTCTGATACATATGGTATCTAAGACTAAGAACCATATATAAATGACAGCTACAAAATGTTTGAAACTTGAAATTGGTTTCTCCAAATTCAGTCTGTAAACTCACATATATACCAATTCAACAAGCATTTATTACATACCTTTCCACTTTTTTATAGGAACTCAGATACTATTGAGATATGCTGAGAGGAAGGTGTAGTATCTGAAATAAAGTAAATACTCTTGATTTATAGGAATAGTCTAGTATGCTAAAACACCACGTAGAATGCAGTGACACTGGACTGAGAAGTTGAAACTCAGCAGCAGTTGACAACAAAGCAACCAACAGCAGACCTAACAGGGTGTTCTGATTTTAACAACGTGACCACTTTAATAACCTTCTACTCAGTTTTAATTTTCTTTGTTTTGTTTTGTGTTTTTGAGAAAGGTGGAGGAAATACGTTCTATAATTACTAGCTACAGGTTAAGAGAAAATGTCACTTGGCATATTTCTTTCCTCCGTTAAACAACCTGCTTCATTTTTCAAAGTCAAAAGAGAGATAAATAATGCCCCCAATTCCTGAGAAATGTGATACTTACAAGCTACTCTTCATATGTGAGCTTCTAGGTGGCCTTAGGAGGCAAGTAAATTAGCTCAGAAAGCCACTCCAGACTAAAATTAACTTCTGAAATTCTGTCCTCCTTCTGAGTTTTCCAGGATGATTAGCAAAAGAAGAATCTTTGCATACCCCAATCCTTGTTTTACAAACAATAACACTGGAAACTCTTGAAATGTTTCCCACAAGATCACAAACCTATTAACACTAGTTCTGGGTCTGGAACAATATCCTGTGATTCTATTATCAGTATACTTCCATTACATCCCATTTTCCTTGTAGTACATTTTATACAGGCAAGTCTTAATTTATACATGTATAAAGTAAATTCCTCCCTAAAACTGAAAGACCACATAGGAATAATGGTCCTAACTAAGAGATCTTTCTCTCCTTCCCCTTATTTCATATCTCCTCTCCATTGATTAGCAGAAGCCCACACATTTATTTCTTTGATATTCTCAGATATCCCTGATCAACTAGAACAGTTGATTACAAGGGGGTCACACAACAATGTTAATTTCTTTCTTCTTTTTAACTTCTCTAGTTATTCTTATGGCAGCAAGAGACTAGTGGCCCTTTCTCATCTCCTGTGATAACCAAAGCATGGCTATCTCCAAAATACAGATTAACTGTATTTTATCTCTTCATATATACAAAGTTCTACCTTTGTATCTATGCTCACTTTGTATTTTCTCGTAAAGTTTACTGAATAAACAGAAGATTAGTTGAAGAACAGGGAGTAGTAAAAGTGGCTCTGTCAGTTAGAGTTAGAAAGTAACAGTAAATATTAATAGCTTTTGCAGAAAAGGAATGGCTCCTAGACTTGCACAGAATAGAGAATTAGGTCCGGATGAGGGGCTAGCTAGTTGATTATACACAAAAGTGATGGCCCAGGGATGCCCCAGCCATCATCAAAGTAATTTTCAGCAGTGCTGCTGGATTCTCAATTTAGTGACCACTACTGTGGATAACCTGTGAATACCCTGCACACATCAAGATGTAAAGTTCACATCGAATGAGCCAAGCATGCATCACACATTGACACCTCTGCAGTCAGAGAGCAGAGAGTGTCTGCTGTATTTGTTTGCATAGAGGTCAGTGGGGCATTGCTTCCTGACTCTTTTGAAAACACACACACAGAAAATAGAATCAATATTCAGTGGCTGGATGCCAAACACCAACAAGTACTTAAAACAAAGATGGGAGGGGAATCTATCCTTGGGATTAAATTCAAGTCTCAGAATATTATGCTCAGCAGTATAAAAAGGTAAATAAGCCATGACAGGCAAGTCTAGAAATACAAATCATCAAGTATCACAATTTTTTTTTTTTTTAGGGAAAAAATAGCCCAATTTTGAAGGACAGTGTATGCAGTGATTAAGAACACAGACTATACATACAGATGTCAACACTGTTTCTGTCACTTACTAGCTTTATGACCCTGGACAAAATCACTAAGTTTTCTGCACCTCAGTTTTCTCATCTGAATAAATACCTACATGGTCACTTCAAGTTCTGAACCACCAAATAAATTTTTGAATCATAACCAGTTACTAAGTTGAAAAATGCCTGCATTCCATTGTGAGGAATGTAAATCAAAGAGAATGAAATTCTTTATTCCTACAGCCAATGGAAAATAACCACAGCTCAATCCTTAACCCCAATTCAAAGACACAGTATATTTTCTTATGCACTGATTCCATTCACTCATAGTTCTCTGGAAATGAGACCACCTTGCAGGCAATGTTTATATCTCTAATGGATTGGATTCCCATTTGCGCATTCATCGGTCCTTCATTGTACGTATGTGAAACCACATCCTTAGTCTACATTAGACTTTACCAAGTAAAACCCTTAACTCATAGGAAATTAAAAACAAATCAATGATTGTTTTTCACACGGGGTGTTGTTGCTTGCTTCCTCCACATCTCATCTCTACTTCTTTTACCAACAGCACCCAGACTTTCCTCTGGCGAATTGTTTTTTATCTCATTTCCAGCCTCCTGAGCTTTAGGCACAGGAAGACACATGCTTAAATCAGGTACTAAATGACTCCTGAGTAATACTCTTAAGCATACTCTTGAGTGCAGACTTTGATTCAGGAAGGAGTATACTGCCTAGATCAAGCAAATGAGCCATAAGGAGGCATTTGCTGGAACTTCCAGTAGAGCAGTTTCTCCTTCTTTTAAGGTAAAGTGCTAGAAGAAATGCTTCTCTTCCTCTAAACTTCATGGTGTGGCTGCCATGTGGAAAGCTGACCCTGACACTATGCCTAGACACGGGGTCAGGCACAGCTAACGCACTGCAGAGAAGCAAAGCCAAAGAAAAGATGACACTGGGAACTTTTAAATCAAGCTCAGGAACTGTACATCAAGTCAACAAATTCTTTTATTTTGCATATACATATGCCAAATTATTTTCTTTTTACTTTCTAAACCAATTTCAGTTAGGTTTTCTACAACATGGGACTGAAAGATTCCTAATTCAAGAGCAAACTAGAAACGATTAGTAAATATATTCTTACCCATAAGAACAAAAATAGTAGATAATTTTTTTATGAAAAAAATTGTCCTGTGCACCGTATATATTAATCAAGAGAAAAAGTCATTAGAAACAATTGCAAGGAATCGCAGATTGAGACTCAGGATGGTTATGACATTAACAAATAGTTTGCAAATATCAATAAATACTTTTAGATATGACTATCCTCCTTTTAGACTGAAAATATCAGGTAAAAGTTATCTTAGATTGAATTTTTTTTCACAAGTACAAGGAAAAAAATCATGCCTACAAAAAATGCTTGCAGCTGACTTTTACAGTTTAACTCTAACTACAATGTGGGAGTCTTTCAATGACTAAAACCAAGAGAAGTCAAGCTTAAAACACCCCAGAGCTCTGAAGGGAAATTGTGATGTCAAAATATATCCTTCAGCAAAAGTTAATGCAGAGAGATTAGTGTGCCACCATCTGTACACATATCCCAGGAGTACAAAATGGGAGAAGAAAACAGAGGATATTTACAGCAAAATAGTTAGAAACTAGGCTGTAACTTTCAAAAATATTAACTTTTTTACTCTTCATTTAAAAAAAGCAATATGTAAATCACAGAGGTAATCAAAATAATTATATATGTACAAATTGATATTAAATGTAAAACATGTTAGATGAGTCAGTATAAAATTAGCTTATTCCAGAAAGATAGAGGGAATGACCTCTACCTTAGTGTCTGCCATACAATGAGCTCAGGGAAGTTGGGCACTACATAGACACCTTCTGTCTTTCAGTTACCCCACATATTTGTATATATTGAGTGATATGACATCATGAAGAATAACTTAAACTTCAATACATGAAAATTACAAAAATGCCTAAAACATAATTATATAAGCTCACCAACTCCTACTTACTAAACTATTATTTTTCAACTAGAAAACTGGAAAATTTTAGTATAAAGAAAATACATTGTACATATTATGTTTCCTTACTTTTAAATATTTTTCTTAATGGTTTTTTAAAAATCTCAATAGTGTAGTGTAGAAAATAGAAAACTAAAGTGATGAGTGCTCACATGAGGAGAGGAAAATGGATGTAAGTATGCTTATTGTGTGTGGTGGGGGGGTATGTAGTAGAAATAAGGAGATATTTTGCAGGTGGCTGGAGTAGTAAAGAATGAGTAGTTATTGGTATGGAAGTGGGCATGCATACATATATTATCAAGATAGGCAAAGAAACCATTCTTCCCTAGCAACTGATGAATGGTACTTTAGAATTCTAGAAGCAGAATATTCTACCTGCAAAAACCTACTAAACTTAAGGGAGTAGGGGATGGGCAGGTGGTGGTCAGTTCAAAAGGCTTCCTGGATATTGAGGGAGAAGAGATTTGCTAAATTTTCTTTGGATAAGAAAAAAGAAAACAGTAATACAATTTTTAACATAGCTTTACACATAAATAATTTCTGGAGAGAATATATGCTAATATTATATATATGCATATGTCTGTGTTTATTTATGTATAAGATTTGGTACAAACTGTTACAAGACACTAATTAATTGTTTAGAACAAAACAAAACACTAAGCTTTCTATTATTGATCTACACATCACACACTAAAACAGATAGGAATTTGGACACAATTTGCAACAGTATTCTTGCCAAGATACATTTTGGTTATTTTACACCTGTCTTTATTCTTTTTTCCTATCCAATATTCTGTAACATTAGATATCTCTATAGCGAACCCTTTTTAAAAGAAAGTTGGAGGGCTAACATTTTTAAACCATTTAAAGGAATTTGACAATAAAGCTCCTTAACAGCCATAAGCTATCTATAGCACCAGTCTGCTTTACATAAGGTCTGGTGACACTGGAAGCTGTCAAACACGCATTCAGGAGACACACAGAATCTGCTAAGTGCTAGGTCATTATCTTTTTTACTGTTTTCACCTTTTAACTTTTGCCTCTTTTGGTGACCAGATGTCCTTTGTTATTGAAAAACAAGCTATTATACACACAGGTTTTAGCAGTGATATTCTGCTTCATATTTCAGCAAGTACTGGTAAGTATATTTATGGAATATTCATTTTGATTTTATGTAGAATGTTCAAAAACACAGAAGGATAAATAAGGATTAATATAGTAGTTTAAAGATCCCTATCAATTAAAGTATATTTTATTTTTAGTTCCTATTTTGTATTTCATGCATTCCTATGTTCTAATTTAAGTAAGGACTGATTTAATTTTTTGCTTTTCCACAGGTTTTTTTTTTTTTGTTTTTTTTTTGATAGGATGGAAGGTCCATATGCCTTAAGCCACCTGTTTTGTTCCCACCCATCATGAAATTCTTTTAAATTGCAACTTCATATATAGCATATGACTTAACAATACATCTCATTTGGGTAATTACATTGCAACTCTATCTTAGGGAAAAACATTTGGATTTACATATATTGCCTAATAGAAATAATTGATGGTTTTCTTTGACAATAAAGCTACTTAAGAGCCATAAGCTATCTGTACCTCTCATTTTCTTTGAAAAGTGAAGGGTAAAAGCAAGTACAGAAGTGGCAAAGGTTACCTCCTAAGTTTCATTTGATTCTTTTGTCAGAAGAGAAGTGGAAGGATTCTATCCCTCATTCCTCTTCCCCATTACTTTCCAGGTCACATTGTTTCAATCTTTTTGAATCATCCTGGCAGTTGGAAACAAACCATGTGTTTATACCATGTGCAGGCATTCTTACCTTTGGGTATTGAGTCAGCTACAGTTTGTCTGATAATGATTTCCAACTGAGTAAGCACTATCTTTTTTTCTTTTCTAGAATTAAGAGAGAAACAAGAGTCCAAAGACTTTTTCCCCTTATCTCTGTAATATTTCAGGTAAATCATTGCACTGAGCTGGAAGGCCATTATACTTCTCGATAATAAACCCTCTCCTCTTCATGAAGCCCGATACTAAATCAGTACAGCCCACTGCTTGAGAACAAGGAGAACTATATGGGAACTCTTTCTCTCTCTCTCTCTCTCTCTCTCAATTCATTTCTTATTTGAGAAAAGCCATGTCTATACACTTGGCTTTGTAGATATTAGGAAGTGTAGACATCTAAGACATATTCCTCGTGAGGCACCACATCACTTCACTTATTCTCAGTAGCAACTATGAGCTTCCTAAGGATCTGCATTCACTATGAACTATTCTCTCTTTAATGATGCTTTCCTTTTTTTTTAAATCACTCTATGTTTCTGCTTCAATGAATGTACCCTTTCAGAAACCAAGCTAAACTCAATAAACTCAAGATATCTTAAAAAAAAAAAAAAATTATTGCCTAAAATCACAAAACACTGAAAATGATGGTCCAAAAGCATAGTTATTACTATTATCACACTCCAAGGAACTCATGGGATTAATTTCCCAGAAGAGGCTAATGCCAATGATAAATAAAGCTGCATATTATGAACCCATGTGAACTTTTTAACATAAAAATCTGTAATATGGACATTAAAGTGTAAGTGGTTTGCCAGGCCTGCGAAATTGTGTTAGTCATTTTTTTTTTCGCTGACAGATCACAAGTAAGTGTAGTCAGAAAATAGATACAGAACACAGAACAGGAGAAAGTTGACATTTTATTAACAATTCCATTAAAATAAAGGAGCTCACAGCGAAGCAAAAATCAAGAATCAATAAATGCTTTAAATTAAGTTCTTGACATGTTGGAAATGAATGTACACTTCAGAACACTGAAGAAAACAGTGATCATTCCTTAAAATATGATTCCAAACTATTAGATTCACTACATGAAAAACTCAAATAAATTTCCCTCAAGTTAAATTCAAATTAAAACCAACATTGACCCTCTCCAAAGTATACAAATAGTGTCATTCAGAGTAGGAAAATAATTTGTAAAACAATATTAATATAAAATGAATTTCAACTTACATGAAAATTTTATTTCTTTTCCAATGCTTATTGAAGAGCATTGATATTTTGTCATTCATTAAACTGAAAGATAGCAAAACCTGTTATTGGATAATAATAATTACCTAAAATAACTTCCACTCTGCAGGCACACACGTACACAGAACTAAAATTAATTTTCCATGTCCTCCTAATCCAATCTTTTCATGAAATGACTTGCTTCCTCCTTCCAGGGCATCTTACTCATTGGTTCAATGATTGTCATTCTTAATATTCAATCATTGAATAAGGAAATAGAAACTGGATTTGGAGGATTATTTTTTAGATGCTCTCACATGTTCTTCTTTTAGCCTTCCTCTGTGTATCTTGCAAAGTTCATGCATTATGAGCAGTTTTAACAAGATCATCTACTATATAGAAATATATATACAAAACTAAATATAAGTAGAAATGTCTATATTCTATTGCATATGTTCACTAAAGAAATTGTATTTTCCTTCTGCTCTAAATAATTTTATACTTGCAGTTTTGAGTAGTTTTGTTGCTATTTGACCAGGTATAATGTTTAAAACTGTGAAGTCTGAATAATTCAGAAGTGAAAGGGGTAGCCAATAAGTAGTGAGATGGCATTTCTAAATTTCAAATTTTATCAATTAGAAGGAACAGGATCTGCAATAATAGCACAGGTATTTCCTCCAAATGGAATGAAATTGATACAATAATTCTGCTAAATTAATTTAAAATTAACTCTTACATTCAGAAACTTATCCTATCTTATAGTATTTCCAAAACCCATTATTTTTATAAAGTACTTTCATAACTAGGTGTATTCATTAAGATGCCAGAATTTCAATTTCCCAAAGAGATTGACACTTTCAGGTAATCTCCACAATTTTAGAGGCAATTCAATCTATTTTGATTTAAAATTGATTAGCATCTTTGGAAATAATGTGTAGCGAATTGCTGAGCTAATCAAGGTAAATGGAGCCATGCATTAAACATTAAAAAATGTTATTCAATCACAAAATAACCCACATTTCCAAGCTCCAAATCAACAAATTAAAGCTGCCCTTTGCAAAGCTTAATTTCTTTGGCTCATCAGTATTGTTGTGTACATTTATATAGTTATCAAACACTAACAACATGTTCCCGAAATAGGAAACAGCCTGTCCTCCCTATCTGGTCATGCCAATTAAGCAAAAGCCAAGGAGGACAAAAAATTACTGAAAATATAATCAACAAGTCCATTCATCTTGCTCATTCTGTCTTCAAATGACAGCATTCCATAAGTACACAAAGTTCTTAAGGTAAAACCTACATTAATCAGAACCACCATGATATTAATAGTTGTGGGTATACAGTAGAGGTTTAACACAAAAAGTAGAGGTTTATCACAAAAAGTAGAGGTTGAATATAATTTAATTGATACAGATGCCATTAAAATTATTTTTTAACATTAAGGCAATGTGGAGAATGCCCTTAGATATACTTTTAGCACAATTTATTTGAAGTGCAAAAAATAGAGACGACACAGACTGAAATTTGGAATACATGGAGGTTACATCTATAATCAGTCCACAGAATCTTGAGGTTCTCTGGATATAAATTCACAGAAAACTCTGAAGGACGGCAACGGGGAAGGGCCACTCAGGGAAACCGGAGAGGCAAAGGCTCTACTCCCCAGGAGGGCTCAGCTTCTGGGTGATTCCAGGCCTGTGTGCCTGCCCATATGTGAGCTTATAGCTAGACTATGCGTTAGGCTCATTAAGCCTTCAGCACACGATCACGACAGACACATCTCTGTTTTTATTTTGCTATCCATCACATTAGAAGCTGATTTTGCCTTAGTTTGTCAGCACCGAAACAAAATGTCCCTATTTCTTCCTTCAGCAGCTTACAAGTTGAAAGGTGTATCAAATAGGAACGGGAACACCACGTCACAGTTGAAACATTTATTTTCCTCTGAAAACAATCTGCAGGCAGTGGAACTGACAATACTTTTCAGCAATGCTTGAGGGCAAATCAAGGACAGATAAAAAAGAACTGGGGTATGTGGTATTTCTCTTTTTTCCCCCTCCAGTTTAAAGGTACTTTTACATGTAAGGCATCTTTTCCACTAGATGATTGTTTTTAAAGTAGACTTTGGTATGAAAGTATATTTTTTAAGATATGTGTCCTTTTCATTGTAGACTACAGTGTAAGCCAACCCCTCAACTTAGGGTTATTAAAATGATGGGATCAAAGATTTTCAAACCCATGAGATTGACTAGGAGAAAATGTTTGGGGCAGGAAGTAAGTACAGAGGATTTTACTTTAATGGCATAGAAAATGCATTTAAAAATTACTATTAATAACACCCTTCTTTTCCCATTACATAAAGACTTATTTGATCATTTTATGCCATAAAATTGGAGTCGTTACATTGACTAATACAGAAAGTAAGGATCACTGAAGAAATGTAAGATCATTTGAGCTAAGAATTTTGAGGCTCCAATATGGCTTCTAAAACATTAAGCTTCAGTATGCTAATATCTTCTGAGTATCCTGAAAAGGGTTATATTTATGACAGTTTTGTTCAATATGTGACAAACAGCACGTAATCTCCTCTGTAAAAAGGAATAAAATACCCATTTAGTAGAGATGAATTATTCTTTTACACTATTCAGTTCCATTTAATAATATATGTCCTGTCTTGCCTTGTACTAAGTTACATTATAGTGACCTGAATAAGTTATAAAATCTCCAGAATAGGCTTTCTCATGTGCACAATCAAGATAATTTCAGGGACTGTATCTTATGCCTCTTGGTAGCTCCACTACCTCTAATAGGACTTTCTATGAGGCGGGTCCTCAATAACACTTGCTGAGTTAATGATTACATGAATGGTTTCCTACCTCAGTTGTGGTCAGGGAAATCCAGCAATCCATCACTAGAATGCACACTATAGTGTTATTTAACCTTGGAGTTACAAGGAGTCTTACAGGAGAGCTCATTAAACTCACAGTCAATTTAAGAATACCTTCTACATCTGTAAAGCTTGGCCACCTAAATCCAAGTTTAAAAATCTCAATGACTGAGAGAGTTCACTGTTCCATTTTCATTCAGCTCCATTTGTTAAACTTTCACAAATTGCTTCCTTGCAACTTGCATATAGAGCTCTGTCCTCTGGACAACACAAAACGAGAAAATTGCCTTTTTATCCTGACAACACTTGAAATTTTTTAAGACTGCCATAATTGTCTCCCTTACTCATTCCTGGTTTAACGTTCTCACATCTCTCACCTTTTTATTATTTTCCGGTTTCCAGGACCAGTCTCTTGGTCTTTTATGATATCTGGAGACTTGCCACTGGATATGGTCTAGTTTTTCAATCGCCTTTTATAAATGCAGAACTCAGAAATGAACAAAATTAAAATACAGCCTAGCTGTTTTTAAGTTTTTCCTCTTCCTCTTTTGTTTGCAACAGTTTTATCATCTTGTAATTAGATGTGGTTGTTCATTATTTACCTCCTTGGAGTCTGAGGACTTTAGATCTGTAGCTTAGTCATCAGTTTTTAAGTTTTATTGATTCCGTCCCATTTTATTGCTCTTCATTTTCTAGAACTCTAAATTACATGTATGTAGGCACATCACAGTTTTTAAAATACTCTTCTTCATTTCCCCACCTTTTCTCACTCTGGGCTTTAATCTGCATTTTCCCGTCATTATCTTCCAGTTCACTAACCCTCTTTTTTGACTTGCCCAGTCTGTCATTAACTCATCCACTGAATTTTTAATTTTCAGTCAATGCATTTTTTCTGATTCCAGTCCTCTGAGAAAATTCTCTTCTATTTCTTGAAAATATTAATCATAGTTATTTAGGGTTCCTGATAACTCCGGTATCTAAATTATCTCTTGGGTCTCTTTCTATTTGTTTTTTTTATTTTTGGTCATCTGAACCTGTTTGTTAGCATGTCATTTAATTTTATGAATATTAGATGTGGTCTATAAAATATTGTGAAGGCTCTGGTTGGTCTTATTTTTTATTTCTGCAAACAGAATTTTGTTTTATTCTAGAAGGCAGGTATGGTACAATTAAGTGTGGATTTTTAGCTTTTTTAGGGCTGGTGTTTTTTCCAGTTTGCCCTTACTACCACTTCATAGTACTTCTGGGATCAAAACTGCAAACCTGTGGAATTTACAAGGGCCACTCCACTTTTATGGGCACTAAACTCTAACATCTCTCTCCCCAAGGACCACCAGAGAGTGCTGATAATCTTTGCTCAGCTCTTTGGTCTCCTGGGAAATGTGACTTCTAGGAGTCTCATCCTGCACATCTGTAGCTTAAGAACTGGTGAATGCCTTCAGAGGAAGTTATACACCATACTCATTTCTGGTTCAGTTCTCTGAGATTTCTTCCTCACATTCAAATCTACTTGTCAGCCCTGAATGCTAAAGTCTTTCTCCTCAACCCAGCAAGTCTCTTGTAAGCCTCTGACTTATACTTTCTTCTCACTCTCTCTTCCTTTTGCTGAAAATGGGCAGATTTTGTAAGGAAAAAGTAGAACGATGTCAGGATCATCACTGCAGTCTCTTCTCTTGAGTATGTTGGCCCAAGTCCTGTCTGCTTTAAGTTTTCACCTGTGTCTCCCGAGAGTTTTTAGTCGGTGATTTTAATTGTGCAGAGTGCAGTGAGCCTATTACAGTATGAACATGTTTATACTGAGTATTTATGAAATTCTAAACACTGCACTAAACAACCTACAAAGACAATGGTCGCTACCTTTCACTTTGCTCAACACAGAAGGTAAGGTTATGTATGTGAGATGATTGTGGGAATGCCAAAGAAAGCATTTATTCTTGAGAATCATTTTTTTGCTTGTTTCTAATTGGAAATAATTTCATTGTTTACTTCTGACTTTAAAGCTAATTGATATTCATTGTAAAAAAATCATAAAATAAATAAAACTATGAAAAAAAACAAACTAGAAACTACCTTAGTTCCCACCAGGAGAGAGCCAATGTTTTGTTGCATATCCATCAAGACTTTCATGGATGGATGCTTGGAAGGAACAAAACAAAGAGGAATGGAAGGAAGGATAAAAGGAAGGGTAGGAGGTAGAAAAGAAAGAAAAAGACAGACATCTAGGTTGTGTCAAAAATACTAACTGTGGAAAGGATTATCTGTGAAGCATATATGCATGAGAAAAGCAGTGGACTGAAAACTGAAGGCAGAACCTTGGGGACAGCTAAAGTATAAAGCAGGGATAAAGTGAGGTTGGGGAAGTCAGAAAAAAGGAAACTGAAGTCTCCATGAGCAAGAGAATAGAGTTTCAAGAGGAGGATGTGAGAAGTCTCAAATGCTGCAAAGATTTCTTACAAATACCTTCTACATGTGAACCTGATAATATCAGCATTGGTGGCTTAAATGGAACTACTTTGAGTGGAGCCAGATTGCAGACAGGCTAAGCAGAAAGGAGAACAGAGAAATTGAAGACATCGACTATCAATTATTCTCCTAATAATCTGAACATAAGAGCAAGGAAAGAGATAAAGCAGTGAGTAAAAGCCAAAAAAGGTCTTTAGTTTTAACTCTGGGGAGACTTGAGCATGTTTAAAACCAGAAGGCAGAAACTGAAAGCGCTGGCAAGTGAGCATGAAGCTAACAGAATAACATCCCTTACTTGGACGTGGTAATACAGAATATGATTACCCCTGACCTTTTTTGTATCCAGATTTCAGAACAGGCACATATCAAACTTAAGGCCAAATAAAACACCACATCTTTTTCACAAGAACTGCTGCCAGGTCAGGCCTTTTCTTCTCAGTGCCTAAGTCTTTGAGAAGTCCTTTTCCTGTACCCAGACACTGCTCTGCTGCATCCCATTTCTGACCCACCATGGCTTCATTCAATAACTATTTAGTCAGAGCTTACGGCAGGCAGAGTAAGATGCTTATGCAGACTACATCAGTACAAAACAAATAACATTCCGGCCCTCCTACAGCTTGTGCCCTAGCTGTTAACAGTATGATATATTCTCCCATCTAACAATCATGATACGTATTGGTAAGAACCTAAAATATGTAAATTCTTTGGTCAGTGGAAACTTGTAACTTTCCATCTTTCAAATAAAGAAGGAGAGCATGGTCTCTTCTGTCATTCCCTAAGAACAGGTTTCCACTAGATTTTTAGATAACAAGACTAGAAAATATTCATAAATACTGCCTAAAATCATAAATACTTTACAGCAACAGAGTTAAGTAAAATAAATGTTTTACAAGTTACATTTAACCTGGTTTTAAAAGAGCTATGCAATAGTAATAATTGATTAGATTAATACTTATTTTCTTTCAAATGTATTAGTTTCTAGACCAAACTGACCAAATCAAATAATTTTCTTCTAATTATACATAGCCTTAAATTCGCTTTTTTACATCTAATTGTGAAACTCATGAATAAGATTATCAATGCATTTTATTTTGTAAAACAATCCATCTGTTATACAGGGAAAATAATTTGTGTAACCATCCACTCTTGGGTACAAACTATATGTATTCCAAGAATAATTTCATAAAATTTTCTAGGAAAAATGCAGATATCATTACCTCCAATAGTATCAAGAAATATTTTAGAGATTTTTTTATAAACTACATCTGCAATACAGCTCATTACTACATAGCTTTAGTGAGTGCCTTTTGGGATCACCATCCTGAGAAAATGTCTACAAATCAGAGACAGATACCAACTCCATCCTGTATTAGAAAATCTAACATGAGCATTTATTATTTGTATTTTTATAGAGAAAATTTTATTAAGTAATAAAAAAGAAAAAAGATGTTATTTTTGTAAAGATAAAATGGGAAATCTCCTTTTTTGTTTCATTTTTTTCACAATCTTAGTGATCTGTAACAGAGAACTCTACTCCAGCATTCTGAACTCCTGACATGCATTTATGAATTATTTTCTTCTAGGAAAGATATTGAGAATAGTCACCTAGAACTAAACTTGGAAGAGCAGTTTTTTTGATGCATAAGGGTAAGTAAACATGTTTGACTAAATACTGTTAGACATGTCACAGCCAGAGACTTTTCTGTTTTAGAAATCTTGTCATTCAAAGCAATTGTGCAATTACGCAAAAGTTTCAAGGTATTTATGACTTTCACATTATATGATTCCAGGCATTCTTCATCATTCCTGGTCACCATAAAAGTTACATGAATCACATTTTCACTAGTGTACATTTTTTGCTACTTACAAACAGAGGGAACAACAGTCAAAATGAAAGTTAAAATAAAACAAAAATATTCTCCCAGTGCTCACCTTTATCAAAGTTATAAGTGAATTAAGCTCATGTAATCTGCATTCCTTTAAGTTTCCAGGTTAAAATTAATTTTCCAAAGGAGAATGAAATGTACTTAGGGAATTAACATTATATTCCTGGTAGAAGATGCAACACTTGGGATCTGGTACCTCTCTTTTAGCAGGAGTTCAAATAGGATCACTCTCAAAATGAGGATACAAGATATACAATCACAAAATGTGCATGTGTTATATTGTCCTTCAAAAGCCAATGTTAACAAAGACCCATATTAAAAGGGAAAGGAAAGTATTTGAACTATTTTAGGCAGCCATTGGATAAATACAATATTACTAGGTGTGTGACTTCTTAACCTATCTGAGGTTCAGTCTCTTGTAAAATGTGGATAATAATAACACCATCACATAGAACTGGTAGGAGAATTAAATAAATTAATTCATAGTAAGCCTTTACAACAGTGCTAGAAACGCAGTATGCTCTTTGTTGTCATTTTAAAGCATTAAATTCAGCAGTATTCTTTCATCTTAGTGGGGGAGACTCTTCCTTAAACTTAAGACATGTTGGCAAAGACTTGTTAAATGTTGACTGCAACATTGAATGCATTTACCCTTTGAAATTAATGAAATAATGCTTTCTTATTTGTGACACTTATCTATATCTATATAGAAACCACCTACATTGAAATTAAGTACCCTAGGTGGTTCAGTGTACTGTGTGTTTTATATTCCGAAGTCTGGAAAATCAAGGGAGATAGATCCTGAAAAAGATTTAATGAGGAAAAGACCAACAAACATATTGCTATGATGAAAGCAAATGTTGTAGAAAATTGGCCACCATAAGAGTTATTCAATAGAAAACACCATATGCAGAGTCTCTAGTACATCAGAGGGGCTCCTTACAAAGGTGCCGAGCCTTTCACATGATCTGCAGTCAATGCTGCACAGTGAAAGGAGAGCTACAGACTCATCTGCATTGAACAGCAGTCCTTGCCCTCTATGTAATTATGACTAATAACCATAAAAGTTTCTCTCTTTGAAGGTGGAGAAAAACTTCTAGTTTTCATCCTACAAATTAAGGATTATACTATTACATTATTATTATTAAAGAAATACATTAGATATATTCATTTTAGTTGGCATTATAAATGTTTCTCCTTCCTTGGTTTTTTATAACCTTAACAATTCCTGACTCGGTCTTCTCTTCTTTCTTACTGTCTTCATGATCTTTTCACCTTCCAAGTTTGCCTTAACAGTGGAGTTTCATTTCTAAATCCACTGCATATTACTGTTTATTTTCTATGAGCTTATCTCTAATGAATTCAACTATCATCCTAATAGTTACCAATAGATCCACATCCTTAGTCCTACCCTCACCTCTATTCCAGTCCAATATTTCCAGGGACCAGTAGAGCAAATCTACTTTAATATGTTTCCATTACATCATATTCACCTCCTTGCACCACTCTATTAAAATTTATCTGTACTTGCTTCTACCTTCCTATTGTACTGTTTCCCACTATTTATACCTCTGAATATTTTTTCTTTGTATAAGTTAAAACTTTTTATGTTACAAGCAACAGTAGAACCAATCCAAACCCATTTTATTAAAAGAATTTATTGGCTCAGGCAAATTAAAATCCAGACCTAGTTTTGATTTGATTTGAGGTTTTATCCAGTGCCTCAACCAATGTGATCAATGATCTTATTAAACTGTGATTTCCTATTCTACCTTCCATGGAATCAGCTACATCTTAGGTTCCATAGTGTGGCCTCCAAAACAACGTCACACCTTCCCTCGTGGTAGCACCATGGCTGCATCAGCTGGAGCCCTCTAATTCTCATTTTACACTCTCCACCAGAGAAGGCAGCATCTCTTCTGACAGCATCCACATAATCCTGGGATTATTTTTCCCTTGGCCTGACTTAGGTAATATGTCCATCATTAAATTATTGAGACCAGAGATGGGTCTACTGATTGAAAGATGTTCTAAAATCTTCCTAGAACATAAAGCTTAGAATGGGGTTAGGATAAATCCTTCGAAGGAAAATCAGGGTACTGGAAAAAGGAGAAATAGGCACTGGGAAAGAAAGCAACAGATGTCTGTGACATGCCCCAATTAGATTACAAACTCTGAGCACAGATCATGTTGTATATGTTCCAGACTTGTCTCCTATCTTCCTCCCTTTCATTCTCATAATATCCAGGACTGTAGAAGACCTATTAGTTGGCTTAGTACGTACGTTGTGATTTGCTGATCAATCTGACAGACACATTTTGAATCAAATAGTTTACATGAACTCATCCAGGACCAGGTTAAATACTTGGAGGATAAGGTAAGAGAAGAGAATTTGTCTTTTCCACCTCCACAAACATAAGAGGACTCAAAACACAGCTACATATGAGACTATAATTTGAAATCAGCATATACTTTCATGCCTATGTTCTATTTTGGAACATTGAGCATTATGACCTCATTACACTATGTCCTGATATCCTGATATTATTCCCGTACATTTTTAATGAATATGTGTCTGTAGTAGACTGGACACTAATTTAGAAGAATAAATAACTTTTTATTGATCATTTTATTAGCTCCAGAGTTCAACAAAAGATACGGCACATAGTAGGTCCTAAATATATTTGTTAAATAGTATTAATTATTCTATTCTTTGATTAGTAAAGATAGTAAGCCAAAAGTACAATGTAGCATTCCCTTAGTCATGGCAAATACAGCTGAAGTGGTCAAATTCATTACTGTGAGATGTTCTTTAAAATTCCCAGGAGGTCCTAGTCTAAGCAGCCTAACCCTTTTTCACCATAGTAATCAAATGGGTCTGGATATGCTTAGGGAGCCTCATGTAACTCAGGAAACTTATGGGAAAAATATTTTATGGGTGAGATAATGAGGCTCAACAGAGGTTCAAGGGCAGTGACCTGGTGTTGATTAGGTAAGAGTGCTTTGAAATGGGGGAAACACCTATTACTCTGATGTATAGTCTAATCGTCATGAACTCATACACAAATTCCAGAGTTGAGGTATGAACAAGCAGGAGGTTGGTGGCTACAATTAAAGTGCCAGTAACAATGAAAAGAGTTGGCTTTGGATTCAGCAGCTTTGGCACCAACAAACATAGTAGTTTCTCAGGCACAGGTTGTCTCCATGAGAATACTCACTCTCTGAACCAGGCCTGAGACTTTGAGACAGTATGCTGGGGCGCCAAGAGAAGAAAAGGTAGAAAATGTCAGATAACATATGATAGATTAAAAGACTACATTGAAATATACAATTTAAAACCTTCCCAGGAATTCTCAGACTATCTGGAGAGAAATTGTAGAGCCTAAATGTCTTACAGATCTGTCTGGAAAGAGCTGAAGGAACACAATATTGCCACTCCTCTTGCAGCCCATGCGAAAGCCACTCAGGAAAAGCCTAGGGAAACCCAGATTGTGTCTCAAAATTAGAAACCGAATTGTGAAAAGTTATGTGCCAGATAACCAATAATGCTAATACGCCAACATGTTTTTTATTTTTGTTTCTTCTGAATATTTGTCATCAGATATTGGATATGTGTCTGTATTTTAATTTGTATCTAGCAAAGTGAAAAAAAATTAAAAAGCAGCCATTTAAATTCCATTTGTATCACTTATGCAATTTCTTTCATGTATTATTAACAGGATGCTCTAAAACTGAACCTTCATATTTCTGAAGACTTGACAGATACACAGATAAACCAAAATTGAGAGTTGCTTGTTTTTGGTGGTTCTAATAGTAGAAACAGGATTTCCTTTTTAGGGCAGGTTCTTTGTTCTGGAAGGAGACATTTTGTTTTCTTCTCTTAGACATGCAGATGTAAGTCAATTACTTACTAGTTTTTTTAGAGTAACACCTAACTGGAAAATTGCATCAAATGCAAATGGTTTCAATGAAAGGAACAAAAATAACAGCAGTCAGGGGAAGGGGCCACTTTTCTGAAAGACCTTGAGAGGAAATTTGCAGTCATTGTGAGGACTTTGCTGTTTTCCCACGATTATAGGACAGGGTTTGGTCAGCTCTTTGTTAGAAATGACACAGAAGAAGTGGTTCTGAGTTGGGGAGGAGTGGATTTCAGTATTATAGTGACAGGCTGACTAACAGAGGCATATAATGGATCTTAGGAATGGGGATGTTTGATATCATAACTTTTAGACAAAAAAAGAAGAGAAAAAGTGAACATGAAATATGTGCAGAGTGAAATTTTTCATCCTTTAACATCCAGTACAATATAGTCCTAAAGGCATTGTTTTTCCAAATAAAAGTCACTGTATCCGTCAAAATTTTAGCCACAAACCCAAATGGTTTAAAATAACAATTGTTTATTCTCATTCCCATGTCTGCAGGTCGCCTGAGGATTGGATCAGCAAGTGTAGGCTGCTCTCAGTCTTGCCCTCCAAGTTGACTCCACATGTCTCTTTTTTCTTTTTTTGTTTTTGAGACAGAGTCTCACTCTGTCACTGGGCTAGAGTGCAGTTGGTATTATCATAGCTCACTGTATCCTTAAACCCCAGGGCTCAAGCAATTCTCCTGCCTCAGCTCTCTGAATAGCTACAGACATGTACCACCAGGCCTAGCTAATTTTTCTATTTTATGTAGAGACAAGGGTCTCACTCTTGCTCAGGCTGGTCTTGAACTCCTGGCCTCAAGCAATTCTCCTCCCTTGGCCTCCCAAGGTGCTAGGATTATAGGTGTGAGCCACTGCACCCAGCCTCCAAGCCTCCATGCCTCCACTATCTCTTATGCTTCTTGGAATAGCAGATTAACTGGGCACTCATGGCAGTGGCAGAGCACAGGAGGGCAGGCCCAATCACACACCGAATGCCATTGTGCGTATCCACTGTTAACATCTTATTGATCCAATAAAAAAACATGGCTAAACCAATCAAGAAACTGATTCCTCCCTCTAATTAGAGGAACCACAAAGACCCAAGGTAAAGGGTATGGATGTAGAGCAGGGTGAAAAATCAGGGCCAATTTAATCCACAAAAAAGACACAGTCAAACAAATGCAAATTACCAAATGAAGTATGTACAAATGCATTATTAAAAGCAAAATTAAATGTATGTTTCCCCTCCAGCTGGTGGCCCTGAATTTATAGAGCACATCTGTGAACCTGGGCATTCTATGTGCAAATGTGATATAAATATTAGCACAAAAAATTAACAAGGAATAACTGTCTTACATTCTGTCTACCTTGAAGTATGGAGGTTCCTGTGAGTCTTCCATTGCTATAGCAGATGGGGGTTTCCAAGAATTTTGTCACTCAGAGTAACTGTGCACAAGCACCCCATTGATTAGTTAATCACACTAGTCAACCATCATACCAGTTGGAATAATGGAAAAGAATAAGTACTAGAATATATTCATACCATTGTAAGAGATAATTGAGAGTTTGTAATAAAGTGAAAATTTTCCAGAAAGACAATCAGAACTACAGCTAACTTCTTTGTAAGAAGTAAAAAGCTTTTCTTTAAATCACCCAGCAGTATTGACAGCTCAGCATAAATATTCCATATAGCCCTGCCATCAAGGGATTTCACTGGTCTACTTTCCCAATATATGATCTTGCCCTAAAGATCAGATGACTACGCGACAAAAGAAGTATATAGCTTCTTGCTGTGTGTTCAAAAGATATTAATATATGGCACTAACTCTAAGCATTTAATCAAAGCTTATAGACCACTCCTTGGGAGAATGGCAGATTTAATTGGTTAATCCATGAAGAAAAGACTTTTGAAAAGAGGTCAAGTGACTGTGGAAGAATTTAAGAACTGTAGGATCTAGAATTGGAAATTCCTTCAAAGGTGCAACTGTTACAAATTATACCAGCTGTTAACACTGAAGAGAAATGCTACTATGCAAATCATGAATTAATCTGAAGAGGAAACCTGGGGGCTGCTATTATCCACTGTTACCTTCTCTCTGTAAAAAACTTAAAAATAAGCAAAAGCTTGTTACAGTACTCAAATGTGTCACATTACTGTTTAAATTCATCAGAGACAGATGGCTAATTTGACTAAACCAACCTTTGTTTACACTGGAACTGATCCATTGATCCTGTGCCAAAGAATTGTGGTTTAAACTTCCCCCTACTTCAGCTACCACATTAATTCCAGGGTTCACTGCATCTCAAAAGAACAAGATTAAGATTTCAACATATTCCTTAGAGATTAAAAAAACTGGATGAGTTCATGCTAATAAATATTTAGAAACCAGACTTCCCAAGGACAACATAATGAATAATAACCATGTACAGCACAGGTGGGCAGTTTTGTATCCTAATGTATTATTTATATGATAACAAAAAATATTGTTAAATGAAAAGTAATGTTACCAGCACTGATGTTTAAGACAATACAGATTCAGATAAATAGATCCTGTTTTTTTCCATTTGCAATTTAAATTACAATTGCCAGACTCTTTTAAGTCCTCATTATTTAAAAGAGGCAGTAGTTAAACAAATGTATGATGTTTTGAATCTCTGGTAGCACATTTTAACCAGATGCAAATGTATGTCCTGTGTATATATGGCTGAGTGATGAAATAAGATTGAGAGCTCTTCCTGCACCAATGTTTTATTAAAGTTTGACTGCATAATTGACATGCTATTTCAAATTTGTGAGTTAATTTTTTTTCTACAATTAGCAGAATCTGATCAGTAAATTATTCCATGAGTGTTAAGTGAGGATCAAAAAAAAAAAAAGAAGTTGACTTCATTATTCAACTACCAGGTGATTTTCAGTAAATTATTGCTCTAGAACAGTAAATGGCAGGTCAAATAGTTTCATTCTTGTAATAAGAC